>NW_019944036.1:44223-63283 GCF_002910315.2 Salvelinus sp. IW2-2015 | reverse complement strand
CTGTAGGACGAGATCGCTGGCAGTGCTTAACCAGTTTTTTTTTTTAAGTCTAGGTGTCAGAACAGATCCATCTGGCAGTGCTTTACACTAGGTTGTTAGAAAGACAGCTGGCGTGCTTTACCATAGGTGTTAGAAAGATCGCTGGCGTGCTTTACCATAGGTGGTAGAACAGATACTGCTGGCAAGTGCTTTGACACTCAGGTGTCTAGAACAAAGAAAAAAAAAATTTCCAGCTGCAGTGCTTTAACAACTACGGTGTCTAGAACAGATCAGCTGGCAGTGCTTTACCCCATTAGGTGTTAGACAGATCAGCTGGCAGTGCTTTATCGACTGGTTTGTCTAGAACACGATCCAGCTGGCCAGTTGCTTTTACCAATCAGGTGTTAGAACAGATCCAGCTCGGCAGTGGCTTTAACACTAGGTGTAGAGATCCAGCTGGGCAGTGCTATTAACACTAGGTGTTAGAACAGATCAGCTGGCCCGTGCTTACCATCTAGGTGTCTGGAACAAGATCCAGTGGCAGTGCTTTACATCTAGGTGCCTGAGAGAGCAGGAATTCGAGCTGGCAGTGCTTTAACACAATAGGTGTGTGCGTAGAAACAGAGATCCAGCTGGAGTGCTTAACCACTAGGTGTCTAGAACAGATCAGGCTGGCAGTGCTTTACCACTAGGTGTCTAAGACAGAATCCAGCTGGCAGTGCTTTACTATAGGTGTTAGAGAATCAGCTGGCGTGCTTTACCTTGGTGTTAAACAGATGCGGTGGCAGTGCTTTACCTTAGGTGTCTAGAACAGATAGCTGGCAGTGGCTTTACCATGTAGGTGTCTAGAAAAGATCGGCAGTGGCAGTGCTTTACCATAGGTGTCTAGAACAGATCAGCTGGCAGTGCTTACAACTAGGTGTCTAGAACGATCCAGCTGGCAGTGGCTTTACCAATTAGGTGTCTAGAACAGATCCGGCTGGCAGTGCTTTACACTAGGTGTCTAGAACAGATCGCTGGCAAGTGCTTTACCACTAGGTGTCTAGAAAGATCAGCTGGCAGTGTTTACACATAGGTGTCTAGAACAGATCCAGCTGGCAGTGCTTTACCACTAGGTGTCTAGAACAGATCCAGCTGGCAGTGCTTTACCCTAGGTGTCTAAGAACAGATCCAGCTGGCGTGGCTTTCATTAGGTGTCTAGAGAGATGCATGGCAGTGTTTACACTAGGTGTCTAGAACAGATCAGCTGGCAGTGCTTTACCCACTAGGTGTCTAGAAACAGATCCAGCTGGCAGGTGCTTTACCACTAGGTGGTCTAGAACAGATATCCAGCCTGGCAGTGCTTTACCACTAGGTGTTAGAACAGATCAGCGGAGTGCTTTACCTTAGGTGTTAGAAACAAGATCCAGCTGGGCAGTGCTTTACACTAGTGTCTAGAACAGATCATGTGGCAGTGCTTTCCATAGGTGTTAGAAACAGGATCCAGCTGGACAGTTGCTTACATAGGTTCTAGAACAGATCCGCTGGCAGTGCTTTACCAAGCTAGGTGTCCTAGAACAGATCCAGCTGGCAGTGCTTTACCACTAGGTGTCTAGAACAGGATTCAGTGGCAAGTGCTTTTACACTAGGTGTCTAGAACAGATCCAGCTGGCAGTGCTTTACCACTAGGTGTCTAGGAACAGATCCAGCTGGCAGTGCTTATACACTAGGTGGTCTAGAACAGATCCAGCTGGCAGTGCTTTACCACTAGGTGTCTAGAACAGATCCAGCTGGCAGTGCTTTACACTAGGTGTCTCAGAACAGATCAGCTGGCAGTGCTTTACCTTAGGTGTCCTAGTAACAGCTCCAGCTGGCAGTGTTTACCACTAAGGTGTCTAGAACAGATCCAGCTGGCAGTGCTTTACCACTAGGTGGTCTAGAACAGATCCAGCTGGCAGTGTTTACCACTTAGGTGTCTAGAAACAGATCCAGCTGGCCGTGGTCTTTAACACTAGGGGTCCTAAGAAAGATTCGCTGGCAGTGCTTTTACCACTAGGTGTCTAGAACAGATCCACTGGCAGTGCTTTACACACTAGGTGTATGCTAGAAAGATCCAGCTGGCAGTGCTTTACTCACTAGGTGTCTAGACCAGATCAACGCTGGAGTGTTTACCATAGGTGTCTAGAACAGATCCAGCGGCAGTGTGTTACATCTAGGTGTCTAGAACAGATCACAGCTGGCAGTGCTTTACATCAGGTGTCCTAGACAGATTCTAGCTGGCATGTGCTGCTTTACCACTAGGTGTCTAGAAAGTTCAGCTGCATCCTTAACTGGTGGCTAGACGATCAGCTGCGTTGCTAACCAATTAGGTGGTCTAGAACAGATCCAGTGGCAGTGCTTTAGCATTAGGTTTAGAAAAGATGCGCTGGCAGTGCTTTTCACTTAGGTGTCTAGAACAGATCAGGTGGTGGCTTTACACTAGGTTGTCTAGGAACATGATGCGTGGCAAGTGCTTTACTCTAGTTATCTTGCCATGGTAGATAGACAGATGTGAGGAAGGGGTGAACACTGGGAAGCAGCTGGTGAACGACAGGACCTGATCTGTTTCTCTCTCTTCTGTCTTTCTTTCTTCCCCCCCCCCCCGTCTCTTCTGTCTTTCTCAGAATTCTGTGTCTCCCAGGTGTTTGATGAATAACCTCCTGTTTGGCTGGAAACCACCTCCAGCCTGCAAGGAAAGTCAGGGAGCAGGCTGAGGCCGGTCTTCACTGCAGCACTGCCACGGACTACTACTTGGCTCTGAGCAGGGCTGCTGATTTAGGACCAGACCCTCCCCGTTCATGTTATCTTATTCATTATGGTCTAGAACAGGGATTGGAAACTTTGATGTGAATGGGGGCCACAAAATCTGAACTCATCATGATGGGCCTCAGTGGCCCAAATTCATACCCACACATACAGCACTAGCCTTTTGAGTGCCCTAAGTTACATTTCGTTGCCCCCCTCGACAGGAGAGATTTTTTTTGAAGTTTTAGATTTCATTTACTGCAATTCTACACATTTTGCCACGGGTGCGGAGAGAAGATGTAGCAATTTTATGACACATTTTCTGTAATTCCACTCATTTTGCATTCAATGGGGTGCCCCCCGGCCGGTAATTTGACCATGAATACAAGTTTAGATAGCTGGCTTGACTAATTTACAAATCTAAAATGTTTTAGCTGACATTGGTATTTGAGTGACTGTCAGTGACTGAGATAACAAGAGAAAAACTGCTTATGCACAACCAAATTTCAATATTGCACCTTGTGTATTCTACCATTCTAATGCTCAACAGTAAGTTGAGAGCCTGACTGAGTTCGTGGGGGGGAGCCCGTGGGATGCCCGTTGCTCATCCCTGGTCTAAAAGGCTAAACTGATCCTAGATCATCACTCCTACGCTTTGTGAATACAGGCCCAGATCTGCTTTATTGTTCTCATTACAATTCATTACAAACAACCCATTCCCACTGGTTCCTATAGATCCCCCTGCGTTCAGATTGGTCTCATCCTAAATGGCACCCTATTCACTTTATAATGCACTACTTTTGACAAGGGCCCTGTAGAGCACCATAAAGGAAATAGGGTGCCATTTGAGACACATCAATGACTTCCTGATCCATGCTAATCCCCAGGGCCCACTACTCTGCTGCTACAGACCTGGGAGGCCATGTCAGGGTTCTGGGCCAGAGACTGCATGATACTGCGCATGTAGGGAGCAGACAGCATGTTCTGCATCAGCTGGGGGTTCTCCGAGATCTGCTGCATCAGACTCTGCATGCCCGGACTGCTGAACATGCCTGGGACACACACACACACACACAGAGGGAGGGAGGTTGATGGTGTGTGGGTGTAGGTGTGTGCGTATGCATGCTTTGGGTGTAGGTGTGTGCGTATGCATCCCCCGCTTGATATATGTATGGGTATCACTCATTTATATGTATGTATTTAGGAATTCACATCCACGTGATATTGCAGTATGGGAAGCTGCAGTATCTCTTGAATGGTATTCTCTTAAGCAAAGTCTGTCTATGTATTCTCGTACCGTTACCCAGACTGGCAGAGTTGACGCCCAGAGGGTTGGACACATTGGGGGTGGTGCTGCCAGTGGTAGAGGAGCCTGTGGTGCCAGTGCCCCCTCCACCCTCAGAGGGGTTAGTTGAACCCCAGGGGTTGGGCAGGGGCTCCCGGTTCTCTGTCCTCGACGGCTGCACCCCCCCGTCAGAGTTGCCCCCCAGGGCTGAGAAAGGGTTGTTTCCAAACTGGGAGAGAGGAGAGAGATAAGTCATTAACAACCTGTTTAACACCGGTTTCTGTTCAGCACTCTCCATGGGATAGCTGAGAGTTAGTTTCTGAGGCTAAAAAAGCTCCATAATGAGTGAATCCTTACTTCCACTTAAGCCGAATTTGTACTTCGTCAGCAATGATGTCAATTGATGAACATTTCACTTAAGTGGAAGTTAGGATTCCCCTTATACTCGCCATCTAACTAAAAAAAATGATGGGAACTAGCGAGACCAAGAGGAATAACTTCAGTTAGTGCCATAATGGGTACCTGGTCTCGTGCTGCGCTGAACATAGGTTCCTGGATGTCTGTGTACATCCTGCGCAGGGCATTGTAGCCTCCGGGGATGCTCTCCAGGTTGCTAAGCGCCCGGTCCTGGTTACGCATCATTTCCTGCATCATGGCAGGGTTCCTGGCCAGCTCCATGGTCTGAGGAGAAGSGAACAGGAAGGGGTTTTAAGGATTTGTGATGTTATGAAAGAGGACAATATTGATAGCTAGACAGGTTTCTGGGGTATAGGTACTCAAGAAGGCTAGGGTGTTTCATCTGCGTTCGAGAAACCACCTCTAAGACTATTTCTTTATATAACTTAGAATGGAGCTAAACAAAGATCAGCCACTCAAAGCAGTAGACTTCCCACAGTTCAAAAATAATGATAGCAAAAACAGCACCAGCTACATACACCTTACTAACCAAGGCCAACTTCTGTGCACACCCCAGCCAATCCCAAGCTGTCTGTGACACAGTACACTCTGGCCAAACCCCCTTACCTGTCTCATAAGCTCTGGGTTGTTGAGCATGTGGGAGATCTCGGGGTTGCGCTCCATCAGCTGCTGCATCTGGGGGTTGGCCACGATCATCTGCCTCATCAGGTCTGGGTTGGACATCATGTTCTGCACCAGGGGGTTCTCCATGATCTGGGACAGCATCTCCGGGTTAGACATCAGCTGGCTCTGCATCTGCTGCTGCAGCTCCATGAAGTTAGCGGAGCCCATGCCCATGCTGCTCAGGCTGGACAAGCCACCGAACCCGCCTAGGAGGGAGGGAGAGGGGTATGGTCAGGAAGTGGTGATGATAATGATGATGGTTGTCTTTCTGTATAAACTGTGTGTGTGTGAGGGGGTGGATAGATAAGTGTGTGTGTATTTAGCCTAGTAAACTCACTCAGTATGTTGGGGGTCTGTGGGGGTGCCGAGGCAGGGCCTCCAGTGGATCCTACAGTAGAAGGGTGGGCTGCAGAACTGGGGCCAGAGGAGTTGCCACTACTGCTGCCCACCTGGGTGGTGAAGGAGGAAGAGGAACTAGCGCCATCTCCTGCCCTGGAGGGACAACGCATTGATCAGTTATGTTTACATATTGACATCAACTTGGTATCTGCRTACAAATCTTCCATTGAAATACATGCAGGCCAGTTGAGCAAACGCATCAGCTCACACACACACACATGGATTCAGCCCATATATTGTATATGTAAATGGCTTCACTGTGCTTATAACCGTATAGCTTCCCTCGCTGTCCCTGTTTGTACCACGGCTCCAACAAGTGATACTCTTGTTTGAAAACCCACATGACCGGCCGCTTGAATACGTACTAACCAATTGCGCAAGTGGAGACACTTCAAGCTGTGGAGTGAGTAAGTAAGCATATATGGCCTGAGTCAATCTAAACTCCACTACATACAGTACTAGTCAAAAGTTTGGACACGACTAAAGGGGTTTTCTTAATTTTTTAAAAAGTATTTTCTACATTGTACAATAATAGTGAAGCCATCAACACTATGAAATAACATATATGGAATGACGTAGTAAACAAAAAAGCAGCCACCCTTTGCCGTGATGACAGCTTTGCACACTCTTGGCATTCTCTCAACCAGCTTCATGAGGTTGTCACCTGGAATGCATTTCAATTAACAGCTGTGCGACAGTCCATAATTACTTTAAGACATGAAGGTCAGTCAATACAGAACATTTCAAGAACTTTTAAAGTTTCTTCAAGTGCAGTTGCAAAAACCATCAAGCGCTATGATGAATCTGACTTTCATGAGGACCGCCACAGGAAAGGAAGACCCAGAGTTACCTCTGCTGCAGAGGATAAGTTCATTAGAGTTACCAACCTTAGAAATTGCAGCCTAAATAAATGCTTCACAGAGTTCTAGTAACAGACACATCTCAACATCTTGTTTGAAAAGGAGACTTGTTCAGATGAGACTGCGTGAATCAGACCTTCATGGTTGAATTGCTGTAAAGAACCCACTACTAAAGGACACCAATAAGAAGAGACTTGCATGGGCCAAGAAAAACGAGCAATAGACATTAGACTGGTGGAAATCTGTCCTTTGGTCTGATGAGTCCAAATTTGAGATCTTTGGTTCCAACCGCCGTGTCTTTGTGAGACGCAGAGTCTGTGTGGTTCCCACCGTGAAGCATAGAGGAGGTGTGATTGTGTGGGGGTGCTTTGCTGGTGACACTGTCTGATTTATTTAGAATTCAAGGCACACTTAACCAGCATGGCTACCACAGCATTCTGCGGTGATACACCATTGCATCTGGTTTGCGCTTAGCAGGACTATCATTTGTTTTCAACAGGACAATGACCCAACACACCTCCAGGCTGTGTAAGGGCTATTTGACCAAGAAGGAGAGTGATGGAGTGCTGCATCAGATTACCTGGCCTCCACAATCACACGACCTCAACCCAATTGCAATGTTTTGGGATGAGCTGGACCGCAGAGTGAAGGAAAAGCAGCCAACAAGTGCTCAGCATATGTGGGAATTCCTTCAAGACTGTTGGAAAAGCATTCCAGGTGAAGCTGGTTGAGTGAATGCCAAGAGCATACAAAGCGGTCATCAAGGCAAAGGGTGGCTATCTGAAGAATCTCAAATATAAAATATATTTTGATTTGTTTAACACTTCTTTGGTTTCTACAAGATTACATGTGAGTTATTTCATATGTTTGATGTCTTAACTATTATTATACAATGTAGAAAAAAGTAAAAATAAAGAAAAACCCTTGAATGAGTAGGTGTCCAAACTTTTGACTGGTACTGTAATCACTTATTCGAAATGCTATCAAGCAATTCCTATTCCAATTTCTGCCAAACACTGACATATCCTACTGAAACACACAATGTTCATTTTGCTTTGAGAAGTTGCACCATCTTACTTGTGTGCTGTCTTTATGACCAGATGGACTGTCAGGCCATCCTTGATGCCGTGCTGGTTGAGAGAGTCCCCGTCTTTCAGTATCTTCCCTGCAAAGATCAGAACCAACTGATCCTGCTTGGCTTTGAACCTCCGTGAGATCTCCTCTTTAAACTGGAGAGAGAGAGGTCATTGTTTGTTAATTTATTATCCATTTCACTTGCTTTGGTAATGTAAACATATGTTTCCCATGTCAATAAAGTCCCTTAAAATGAGAGAGAGACAGAAAGATATGGATGGACAGCAAGAGAAAGAGGTGGAAGAAAAGGGAGAAATCGAGTAAAGAAACAATTAGTTCAATAAGCGGATTTCAATTCTAAAGCCTTGTTTCTGGGTAAATCCTCATTGCTTAACCTATTATAGGAATCCTACTACCTGATTACAAATACCACCTCATTCTTGGTGTTGTGTTTTTCACAATGGGAGAAGCTTAAAATCAAAAGAACTGAATCCAACTGTGAAACAGCAAGCATAGACATTCCTCTGAATACAAGACAACATTGTGATTCAACATCTGGCCCCAGTCTACAACTAGCTACAAAAATACTACACATATGAGAGGCATATTAAACAGGAGTAAAATAAGCTTTAGGCTATTTAGCTGTTCAGGGTATCAACCAGGACTGAAGTGACAGGAAGAAAAGTGGCATTTGCTGACAGATTCATAACAAAACTACTTAAAGTGAAATATGGGACCAGTGTATCATTCATTGGGAGAGGAGATTCACATGAACAACAATCTACAGTCCAGTAACTGACATTCAGAACAATGAGGTGCTGTTACATTCTGAAGAAGAATACTGTTTCTAGACTACCTACCTAGGAAGCGCAAATGTCCTGGAGAAACAGCTAAGATTAAGAAACTAGCTAGCATACCGGTTAGCACTTAGGCAACAAAATTAGCCCAACGTTAGCTAGTTAGCAATATACCTAACTAATGTTAGCTACTTACATAGAAGCTGATTAAATGTTTTTGTTGCCATGACTAACATACAGAAGTCACGCGACACATTTTTCTGAATGTGTAATCAGGGAATTCCTTACTAGCAAGCCGGTAAGCTAAGTTTGCTAACTTGGGAACATACACTGTTAAACTGTTATCAATACGGAGCGAGGAATAGTAGTGAGTCGTATTAGCTAGCTAGCTAGCTAGCTAGCTATAAAACAACGCTTGTGAATAGCGTGTCAAGTCAATAACTAGCTTTAAATATCGCTAAACTTGCAGATTCTGACATGTTAGCTCGCTAGCTAGCTCGCAACATGCTTACACACACAGGCAAGGCAAGTGGGCAGGGGCATGATGATGTAGCGTAGCAGCAAGTTGCCGCTCGCTAGCCAGCTATTACTGATTCACAAAATGAACGAACCTGAGTGACAGAGGCATCTTCCGAGATGGCGATTTCCTCCTTGTCTTTTGGGGTTTTGACTGTGACCTTAATAATAGTTCCCTCCAAACCAACAGTTGTATCATTGTTGTTATTAACAGGATCTGCGCCGCCGTTGTCCGCCATCTTTACTCCTCCGATGGAATCGTTCAGATTTGGCGTCCACTTCCGGGTCAATATAAGTAATTACTTCCTATCCAGAAAAGTTGACTCATATCAATGATCTATTGAAGGCCCGCGTTACGTCTATTTCTTTGGGCACAAGCACTGTTCATTACACACTGTTCACACCCTGAGAGAACAATTAGCAGGTTTAAAGCTTATTTCCTACAATTCTACACACTTGTAAAGCTAATTTTCTATAAATGTTGCCATGTCTAATGTGTAGTCGTGCTATTTGAGTGACTCGAACATTACTACAAAACCTATGGGCTAAAAAAAAACGTTAGCTGACGTGCTAGTTGATTTGGACATGTCTGACCAGTTATAAATAGCGCTCTAGTGCCACGTTCACGTGCTAGTCGGCACTAGGAAACTGACATTTCTGACTTGTTAACTGGTTGTAGTTATACAAAAGCCGGGTTCAACGAATAAYCCATTCGGAAATCTCAACGTTTCCTCGTTCGGACTAGTCCAGGCTTGGGAAATTATTTTCCATGGAGGGCCACATTAGAGTATATTATTGCCATCGCGGGCCAGAATCACATGACAGGATTATACATCATGTGTATTACTGTGTTGACAGATATATCTACTGTAAATAACGTCCAGATATGCTACTTATTTTACTTTTTTAACATGCACAGAAATTAACCACATCCATGTTCTCCTTTTGATAGGTATTTTCATTATTAAATATGCAATGAACTACATGGAGGGAAAAGTACACGGACAGAATTCTTGTGAACGGGTTTGCACAAAAACACAAGAAAGACAAATGAAAAGCAGATAGCACTGATTTAGATCTTAGTCTCCATATGCACAGCCTCAGTTTCACAGGTCCTGAAATTGTCAACCATCACTTTTATCTCTATAAGGTTATCCCCACCCACCCACCTCCTTGCATAATGAAGCAGACAGAAACACGTCCTTATCTGCATCTGTGGCGTCTGCATCCTCTGGCCATTTGTCCCGTGAATATATGCTAACACTGATTGGAAGATTGTGTGAAATGAAATGGCAGTTCTAATTGCTCTGTTTTGATCAATTGATTCTGTTAAATGCCACGATGGTGGTGGGTTTTGATGAACGGTATGACATTTCTGTCATTCGAAGATGACCTATCCCTTGCTCAGGCCTCACAGAACTGTTTGTGTTAAATGCCACGATGGTGGTGGGTTTTGATGAACGGTATGACATTTCTGTCATTCGAAGATGACCTATCCCTTGCTCAGGCCTCACAGAACTGTTTGTAGCTGTCTTAAGAATGTCAGAGTGTGTAGTGTTTATACGAGTGTGCTGTGGTGTCTGTGTGTGTGTGTGCCTGTGTGTGGTTTAAGTGAGTGTATTGAAGTGTGTGTATACACTATATAAATACTGTGTCATGGAAAACTACGATCACATTGCTCAACTAACGGTGTATTTTAAAAACAGTATCATGAGGATGCAGGTGAGCTACAGATTACATATGTATTCTGTWTATTAGAGAGAGGACAACCAGTGAGACAGGGGGGCCATCTCGCCCTCTATGTGTGTCTAAATGTCCATCCATGCCGCCACAGCCCCAGATCCATTGAAAGAAAAATGTTGGCTTCAGCATGTTACATTGACTCCAGCAGTACTTCATACCTATGTACACCCACAATTCTAGAACATACCAAATACAAACAAACATAAAGAATATGGAGCCCCCCAGCCAAAGCCCCTACCCTAACCCCCTGACCCCATCCCAGCTGCCCACACTGAAAGGACTGAGGGGGTCACGTGATCCCATGCCCCACACGATAGTACATCCGTTACATAGGGACCGATTGTTTAAGGATTCTGCTTCCATCAACAGAAAAAACAGAGGGGATAACTTTTTGGAATTCAGCCCAGTGGAGTTCTCTTTCATTCTCCTATCTCTCCTCCTCGGCTTGCAACATCTCTCCTTCTCTCTCTCTCTCTCTTTCCCTCTATCCCTCTCTCCCTTTCTCCCCAGAAAGGTAGACGGTTAAGAGAGTACTTTTACTGAAGAAACAAGGTAAGGGGCATCCTAAATATATCTATATAATGTTCCCTTGATAAAAATGTATAGTTGTGCAAAATAATAAGTTACTCAACTTAATGGTGAACTGAAGTCTAAAAAGTAAAGACAATGGTAAACTAGTGATTGAATAAGCATTGATCAAATGCAATTAATTAAGTGCTTGGCAAAAGAGATGATGTTTAACGCTGCTAGTTGTTAACGTCCATTCCATGAGAATGTTTGTTTATTATATATGGATCACATGTTCATATATGTTAACAGGTCTCATTTTAAGACACAGCTACAGTTGAAGTCGGAAGTTTACATACACTTAGGTTGGAGTCATTAAAACTTGTTTTTCAACCACTCCACAAATTTCTTGTTAACAAACTATAGTTTTGGCAAGTCGTTTAGGACATCTACTTTGTGCATGACACAAGTAATTTTCCAACAATTGTTTACAGACAGATTATTTCACTTATAATTCACTGTATCACAATTCCAGTGGGTCAGAAGTTTACATACACTAATTAATGCCTATCTTCATTATCAGCTTGGAAAATTCCAGAAAATTATGTAATGGCTTTAAGCTTCTGATAGGCTAATTGACATAATTTGAGTCAATTGGAGGTGTACCTGTGGATGTATTTCAAGGCCTACCTTCAAACTCAGTGCTTCTTTGCTTGACATCGTGGGGAAAATAAAAAGAAATCAGCCAAGACCTCAGAAAATGATGACCTCCACAAGTCTGGTTCATCCTTGGGAGCAATTTCCAAATGCCTGAAGGTACCACGTCCATCTGTTCAAACAATAGTACGCAAGTTAAACACCATGGGACCACTAAGCCGTCATACCGCTCAGGAAGGAGACGCGTTCTGTCTCCTAGAGATGAATGACTTTGGTGCGAAAAAGGCAAAAGACCTTGTGAAGATGCTAGGAAACAGGTACAAAAGTATCTATATCCACAGTAAAACGAAGCCAATATCAACATAACCTGAAAGGCCGCTCAGCAAGGAAGAAGCCACTGCTCCAAAACCGCCATAAAAAAAGCCAGACTACGGTTTGCAACTGCACCTGGACAAAGATCATACTTTTTGGAGAAATGTCCTCTGGTCGGATGAAACAAAAATAGAACTGTTTGACATAATGACCATCGTTATTTTTGGAGGAAAAATGGGGAAGCTTGCAAGCCGAAGAACACCATCCCAACCGTGACGCACGGGGTGGCAGCATCATGTTGTGGGTGCTTTGCTGCACGAGGACTGGTGCACTTCACAAAATAGATTTCATCATGAGGTAGGAAATTCTGTGGATATATTGAAGCACCATCTCAAGACATCAGTCAGGGAGTTAAAGCTTGGTCGCAAATGGGTCTTCCAAACGGACAATGACCCCAAGCATACTCCAAAGTGTGGCAAAATAGCTTAAGTGTCACGCCCTGACCATAGAGAGCTGTTTTTCTATGTTGTTGGGGGTGATAGTGACTAGGGTGGGTCATCTAGGTGATTAAGGTTATGTTGGCCTGGTATGCTTCCCAATCAGAGACAGCTGTTTACGTTGTCTCTGATTGGGGATATTTAGGCAGCCATTTCCCCTTTGTGTTTGTGGATCTTGTCTACAGTAAGTTGCTGTGTTGTACACCAGTAGCTTCACGCGTTTGGTATTTTGTTGTTTTTGTTCGGTGTTCATTTAATAAAGAAATGTACGCCGACCACGCTGCACCTTGGTCCAACCTTTATTGACGAGCGTGAGAGAGAATCCACCAGTGCGCCTTCACAGTCCAGAGCTTCCGCGCATGTCCCTCCAGAGTCCGGCGACAGTTCCCAGTCCAGAGCTTCCGGCGACAGTTCCCAGTCCAGAACTCCCGGCGACAGTTCCCAGTCCAGAGCTCCTCGGCGACAGTTCCCAGTCCAGGGCTTCTGGCGACAGTTCCCAGTCCAGAGCTTCTGCGCATTCCAGCAGAGCTTCTCGGCGACAGTTCCCATCCAGAGCTTCCGGCGACAGTTCCCAGTCAGAGCTTCCGGCGACAGTCCCAGTCCAGAGCTTCTCGGCGAGTTTCACAGCCGAACCTCCAACGACGGGCCACAGTCTGGAATTTCCTGAGACGGTCCACAGTCTGGAACCTCCTCGCGAGGCGGTCTGCGGTCTGGAACCTCCGGAGACGGTCGCCGGTCTGAACCTCCGGAGACGGTCCTGCGGGTCTGGAAACTCCTGAGACGGTCTGCGGTCCGGAGCCTCCAGCTGACAGGGTCTGCGGTCCGAGCCTCCAGTTCGCAAATGCGACTTGTGCTATTGCGGCTCCGGAGCTCTCCAGTGATACGGAGGAGCAGCCTGGCCTGGTGGCTCCCTGGGTGGACCGGCAACCTCTCTAACAGCAACGCTTGGGCGCGGTCAGAAGCCTTCAGCACGGGTTACGCAGTTCCGACGAAGCCTCCTGCGAACTATCTACCTTCCGGTTCCTCCGGCGTACGATCCACGGTCCGGTCTTCCTCTCGGCGACGATCCACGGGTGCTGCGAGATGGTTTATGCCTCCTGGCAACTGATTCCACGGTTCCGGTTCTTCCAGTCGTACGACCCACGTGTTCGGATGCCCTTCGCGGCAGACCAGCCCCGCACCAAGAGCATGCCTATGTAGAGCCATGAAACAGCCCTTCATATCTAGTGAGCGGAGTGCGGTACTTCGCCCAGCACGGAGCCGCCCCCAACGTCCTGTGTAATTCGTCGTAGATCGCCAGCTCCCGGACCCTCCCCTATTGAGGTCAGGTCTTTGCGTTGTCGGAGTCCCACCTTTGGGGGGAGGGTACTGTCACGCGCCTGACCATAGAGAGCGTCTTATTCTATGTTGGTTGCCCGGGCGTCTGATCAGTGACTAGGTGGTCCCATCTAGGTGCCGGTTAATCGTTATGTTGGCTTGTATGCGGCTTACCCCATAGCCTCAGGAGACAGCCTGTTTATCGTTGTCTCTGATTGGGGATCATATTTAGGCAGCCATTTCCCCTTTGTGTTTTTGTGGGATCTTGTCTACAGATAGTTGCCTGTGTACACACCGGTAGCTTCACGTTTCGTTTGGTATTTTGTTGTTTTTGTTCGGTGTTCATTTAATAAAGAAAATGTACGCCTACCACGCTGCACCTTGGTCCAACKTTTATGACGAGCATGAGATTAAGAACAAAAAAGGCAAGGTACTGGAGTGGCCATCACAAAGCCCTGACCTCAATCGTATCGAAAATTTGTGGGCAGAACTGAAAAAGTGTGTTCAAGCAAGGAGGCCTACAAACCTGACTCAGTTACATCAGCTCTGTCAGGAGGAATGGGCCAAAATTCACCCAATTTATTGTGGGAAGCTTGTGGAAGGCTACCCGAAATGTTTGAGCCAAGTTAAACATTTTAAAGGCAATGCTAACAAATACTAATTGAGTGTATGTAAACGTCTGACCCACTGGGAATGTGATGAAAGAAATCAAATCTGAAATAAATAATTCTCTCTACTATTATTCTGACATTTCACATTCTTAAAATAAAGTGGTGATCCTAACAGACCTAAGACATGTAATTTTTACTCAGATTAAATGTCAGGAATTGTGAAAAACTGAGTTTAAATGTATTTGGTTAAGGTGTATGTCAACTTCTGACTTCAACTGTACATACAAAATGCAAATTGCTCAAATTAAGTAATATTTCTGCATCATATAAAGTAGTTATAATGAGCGAGCACAACTGATACTGAATATAAGCTCTGTAATATACAGTACCAGTCAAAAGTTTGGACACACCTACTCATTCAAGGGTTTTTCTTAATTTTTTACTATTTTCTACATTGTAGAATAGTAGTGGAGACATCAAAACTATGAAATAACACATATGGAATCATGTAGTAACCAAAAAAGTGTGAAACAAATCAACATATACAGTGGGGAGAACAAGTATTTGATACACTGCCGATTTTGCAGGTTTTCCTACTTACAAAGCATGTAGAGGTCTGTAATTTTTATCATAGGTACACTTCAACTGTGAGAGACGGAATCTAAAACAAAAATCCAGAAAATCACAGTGTATGATTTTTAAGTAATTAATTTGCATTTTATTGCATGACATAAGTATTTGATCACCTACCAACCAGTAAGAATTCCAGCTCTCACAGACCTGTTAGTTTTTCTTTAAGATTGGGGCGTGATAGTGACTAGGGTGGGTCATCTAGGTGATTAATGGTTTATGTTGGCCTGGTATGCTTCCCAATCAGAGACAGCTGTTTATCGTTGTCTCTGATTGGGGATCATATTTAGGCAGCCATTTCCCCTTTGTGTTTTTGTGGATCTTGTCTACAGATAGTTGCCTGTGGTACACCAGTAGCTTCACGTTTCGTTTGGTATTTTGTTGTTTTTGTTCGGTGTTCATTTAATAAAGAAAATGTACGCCGACCACGCTGCACCTTGGTCCAACCTTTATGACGAGCGTGAGAGAAATTCCACCAGTGCGCCTTCACAGTCCAGAGCTTCCGGCGACAGTTCCCAGTCCAGAGCTTCCGGCGACAGTCCCAGTCCAGAGCTTCCGGCGACAGTTCCCAGTCCAGAGCTCCCGGCGACAGTTCCCAGTCCAGAGCTCCTGGCGACAGTTCCCAGTCCAGCGGCTTCTGGGCGACAGTTCCCAGTCCAGAGCTTCTGGCGACAGTTCCAGTCCAGAGCTTCTGGCGACAGTTCCCAGTCCAGAGCTTCCGGCGACAGTTCCCAGTCCAGAGCTTCCCGCTTCCGTTCCAGAGTTGCGACGTTTCACAGTCCGGAACCTCCAACGACGGGCCACAGTCTGGAATTTCCTGAGACGGTCCACAGTCTGGAACCTCCTGAGGCGGTCTGCGGTCTGGAACCTCCGGAGACGGTCCGCGGTCTGGAACCTCCGGAGACGTCTGCGGTCTGGAACCTCCTGAACGAGTCTGCGGTCCGGAGCCTCCAGCGACGGTCTGCGGTCCGGAGCCTCCAGTGACGGTCTGCGGTCCGGAGCCTCCAGTGACGGGCGCCGGGCCGGAACCTCCAGCAACGGGCGGCGGTCCAGAGCCTTCAGCAGGGGTTCTCAGTCCAGAGCCTCCTGCGACATCTACCTTCCGGTTCCTCCGGCGACGATCCACGGTCCGGTTCCTCCGGCGACGATCCACGGTCCGGAGCCTCCCGCAACGATCCACGGTCCGGTCCTCCAGCGACGACCCACGGTCCGGAGCTTCCGGCGACGATCCCCGCACCAGAGCTGCCATGTAGGATGAAGTATCTGTGAGCGGAGTGGGTACTTCGCCCAGCACCGGAGCCGCCCCAACGTCCTGTGTCATTCGTCGTAGATGCCACCCGGACCCTCCCCTATTGAGCAGGTTTTGCGGTCGGAGTCCGCACCTTTGGGGGGAGGGTACTGTCACGCCCTGACCATAGAGAGCTGTTTATTCTATGTTGGTTGGGGCGTGATAGTGACTAGGGTGGGTCATCTAGGTGGTTAATGGTTTATGTTGGCTTGGTATGCTTCCCAATCAGAGACAGCTGTTTATCGTTGTCTCTGATTGGGATCATATTTAGGCAGCCATTTCCCCTTTGTTTTTTGTGGGATCTTGTCTACAGATAGTTGGCTGTGTACACACCGTAGCTTCACGTTTCGTTTGGTATTTTGTTGTTTTTGTTCGGTGTTCATTTAATAAAGAAAATGTACGCCTACCACGCTGCACCTTGGTCCAACCTTTATGACGAGCATGAGATTAAAGAACAAAAAAGGCAAGGTACTGGAGTGGCCATCACAAAGCCCTGACCAATCGTATCGAAAATTTGTGGGCAGAACTGAAAAAGTGTGTCAAGCAAGGAGGCCTACAAACCTGACTCAGTTACATCAGCTCTGTCAAGAGAATGGGCCAAAATTCACCCAATTTATTGTGGGAAGCTTGTGGAAGGCTACCCGAAATGTTTGAGCCAAGTTAAACATTTTAAAGGCAATGCTAACAAATCTAATTGAGTGTATGTAAACGTCTGACCCACTGGATGTGATAAAGAAATCAAATCTGAAATAAATAATTCTCTCTACTATTATTCTGACATTTCACATTCTTAAAATAAAGTGGTGATCCTAACAGACCTAAGACATGTAATTTTTACTCAGATTAAATGTCAGGAATTGGGAAAAACTGAGTTTAAATGTATTTGGTTAAGGTGTATGTCAACTTCTGACTTCAACTGTACATACAAAATGCAAATTGCTCAAATTAAGTAATATTTCTGCATCAATAAAGTAGTTATAATGAGCGAGCACAACTGATACTGAATATAAGCTCTGTAATATACAGTACCAGTCAAAAGTTTGGACACACCTACTCATTCAAGGGTTTTCTTAATTTTTTACTATTTTCTACATTGTAGAATAGTAGTGGAGACATCAAAACTATGAAATAACACATATGGAATCATGTAGAACCAAAAAAGTGTGAAACAAATCAACATATACAGGGGGAGAACAAGTATTTGATACACTGCCGATTTTGCAGGTTTTCCTACTTACAAAGCATGTACAGGTCTGTAATTTTTATCATAGGTACACTTCAACTGTGAGAGACGGAATCAAAAATCAGAAAAACCAGTGTATGATTTTTAAGTAATTAATTTGCATTTTATTGCATGACATAAGTATTTGATCACCTACCAACCAGTAAGAATTCCAGCTCTCACAGACCTGTAGTTTTTCTTTAAGAAGTCCTCCTGTTCTCCACTCATTACCTGTATTAACTGCACCTGTTTGAACTCGTTACCTGTATAAAAGACACCTGTCCACACACTCAATCAAACAGACTCCAACCTCTCCACAATGGCCAAGACCAGAGAGCTGTGTAAGGACATCAGGGATAAAATTGTAGATCTGCACAAGGCTGGGATGGGCTACAGGACAATAGGCAAGCAGCTTGGTGAGAAGGCAATAACTGTTGGCGCAGAATTAGAAAATGAAGAAGTTCAATATGACGGTCAATCACCCTTGTCTGGGGCTCCATGCAAGATCTCACCTCGTGGGGCATCAATGATCATGGAAGAAGGTGAGGGATCAGCCCAGAACTACACGGCAGGACCTGGTCAATGACCTGAAGAGAGCTGGGACCACAGTCTCAAAAGAAAACCATTAGTAACACACTACGCCGTCATGGATTAAAATCCTGCAGAGCACGCAATGGTCCCCCTGCTCAAGCCAGCGCATGTCCAGGCCCGTCTGAAGTTTGTCAATGACCATCTGGATGATCCAGAGGAGGAATGGAAGAAGGTCATGTGGTCTGATGAGACAAAAATAGAGCTTTTTGGTCTAAACTCCACTCGCCGTGTTTGGAGGAAGAAGAAGGATGAGTACAACCCCAAGAACACCATCCCAACCGTGAAGCATGGAGGTGGAAACATCATTCTTTGGGGATGCTTTTCTGCAACGGGGACAGGACTACTGCACCGTATTAAGGGGAGGATGGATGGGGCCATGTATCGCGAGATCTTGGCCAACAACCACTTTCCCTCAGTAAGAGCATTGAAGATGGGTCGTGGCTGGGTCTTCCAGCATGTCAACGACCTGAAACACACAGCCAGAGCAACTAAGGATTGGCTTCGTAAGAAGCATCTCAAGGTCCTGGAGTGGCCTAGCCAGTCTCCAGACCTGAACCCAATAGAAAATCTTTGGAGGGAGCTAAAAGTCCGTATTGCCACGCGACAGCCCCGAAACCTGAAGGATCTGGAGAAGGTCTGTATGGAGGAGTGGGCCAAAATCAATGCTGCAGTGTGTGCAAACCTGGTCAAGAACTACAGGAAACGTATGATCTCTGTAATTGCAAACAAAGGTTTCTGTACCAAATATTCAGTTCTGCTTTCTTGATGTATCAAATACTTATGTCATGCAATAAAATGCAAATTAATTACTTAAAAATCATACAATGTGATTTTCTGGATTTTTGTTTTAGATTCCGTCTCTCACAGTTGAAGTGTACCTATGATAAAATTACAGACCTCTACATGCTTTGTAAGTAGGAAAACCTGCCAAA
>NW_019944036.1:0-44198 GCF_002910315.2 Salvelinus sp. IW2-2015 | reverse complement strand
ACGTCCTCCTGTTCTCCACTCATTACCTGTATTAACTGCACCTGTTTGAACTCGTTACCTGTTATAAAGACACACTGTCCACACACTCAATCAAACAGACTCCAACCTCTCCACAATGGCCAAGACCAGGAGACTGTGTAAGGACATCAGGGATAAAATTGTAGATCTGCACAAGGCTGGGATGGGCTACAGGACAATAGGCAAGCAGCTTGTGAGAAGCGAATAACTGTTGGCGCAGATATTAGAAAATGGAAGAAGTTCAATATGACGGTCAATCACCCTTGGTCTGGGGCTCCATGCAAGATCTCACCTCGTGGGCATCAATGATCATGAAGAAGTGAGGGATGGTCAGATCAGCAGTGTATCAAATACTTGTTCTCCCCACTGTATGTTATATTTGAGATTCTTCAAAGTAGCCACCCTTTGCCTTGATGACAGCTTTGGCTTTTTCTCAACTAGCTTCATGAGGTAGTCACCTGGAATGCATTTCAATTAACAGGTTGCCTTGTTAAAAGTACATTTGTGGAATTTCTTTCCTTCTTATCAGTTGTGTTGTGACAAGGTAGGGGTGGTACACAGAAGATAGCCCTATTTGGTAAAATACCAAGTCCATATTATGGCAAGAACAGCTCAAATAAGCAAATAAAAAATGATAGTACATCATTACTTTAAGACATGAAGGTCAGTCAATACAGAACATTTCAAGAACTTTTAAAGTTTCTTCAAGTGCAGTCGCAACAACCATCAAGCGCTATGATGAAACTGGCTCTCATGAGGACCGACAGAGGAAAGGAAGATCCAGAGTTACCTCTGCTGCAGAGGATAAGTTAATTAGAGTTACCAACCTTAGAAATTGCAGCCTAAATAAATGCTTCACAGAGTTCAAGTAACAGACACATCTCAACATCAACTGTTCAGAGGAGACTGCGTGAATCAGGCCTTCATGGTCAAATTTCTGCAAAGAAACCCTTCCTAAAGGACACCAATAAGAAGAAGAGACTTGCTTGGGCCAAGAAACACGAGCAATGGACATTAGACCCGTGGAAATCTGTCCTTTTGGTCTGATGAGTTCAAATTTGAGATCTTTGGTTCCAACCGCCCTGTTACTTTATGAGACACAGAGTAGGTGAACGGAGGATCTCCACATGTGTGGTTCCCACCGTGAAGCATGGAGAAGGAGGTGTGATGGTGTGGGGGTGCTTTGCTGGTGATTTATTTAGAATTCAAAGCACACTTAACCAGCATGGCTACCACAGCATTCTGCAGCGATACTCCATCCAATCTGGTTTGTGCTTAGTGGGACTATCATTTGTTTTCAACAGCACAATGACACAACACACCTCCACGCGGTGTAAGGGCTATTTGACCAAGAAGGAGAGTGATGGAGTGCTGCATCAGATGATCTGGCCTCCACAATCACAAGACCTCAACCCAACTAAGATGGTTTGGAATGACTTGGACCGCAGAGTGAATGAAAAGCAGCCAACAAGTACTCAGCATATGTGGAACTCCTTCAAGACTGTTGGAAAAAGCATTCCAGGTGAAGCTGGTTGAGAGAATYCCAAGAGTGTGCAAAGCTGTCATCAGGACAAGGGTGGCTACTTTGAAAAATCTAAAATATATTTTGATTAGTTTAATACTTTTTTGGTTACTACATGATTCCATATGTGTTATTTCATAGTTTTGATGTATTCACTACTATTCTACAATGTAGAAAGTAGTAAAAATAAAGAAAAACCCTGCAATGAGTAGGTGTGCCCAAACTTTTGACTGGTACTGTATGTGATTTGAGATCATTGATACTCAGCGATTTGTACTTTGTCTTTTCGATTTGTTGTCCACTCTCACCATGTCACACGTATCCCCGGTGTCAAGTACTAAACTTATTCATGTTTCTATTGAAGTCTGCACCATAGCATGGAATAATGAGTGTGTGCTATAAAGATCATATCATACAGATACAGGTTTCTAACTCCCTCATCCCATCCCCAGTATCAGTACAGGTGTGTCTAACTCCCTCATCCCATCCCCAGTATCAGTACAGGTGTGTCTAACTCCCTCATCCCCTCCCCAGTATCAGTACAGGTGTGTCTAACTCCCTCATCCCTCCCAAGTATCAGTACAGGTGTGTCTAAGTCCCTCATCCTCCCCCCCAGTATCAGTAAAGGTGTGTCTAACTCCCTCATCCCTCCCAGTATCAGTACAGGTGTGTCTAAGTCCCTCACCTCCTCCCCAGTATCAGTACAGGTGTGTCTAACTCCCTCATCCCCTCCCCAGTATCAGTACAGGTGTGTCTAACTCCCGCATCCCCTCCACAGTATCAGTACAGGTGTGTCTAAGTCCTCATCCCCTCCCCAGTATCAGTACAGGTGTGTCTAAGTCCCTCATCCCTCCCCAGTATCAGTACAGGTGTGTCTAACTCCATCATCCCATCCCCAGTATCAGTACAGGTGTGTCTAACTCCCTCATCCTCCTCCCAGTATCAGTACAGGTGTGTCTAAGTCCCTCATCCCCCTCCCAGTATCATTACAGGTGTGTCTAACTCCCTCTCTCCTCCCCAGTATCAGTACAGGTGTGTCTAACTCCCTCATCTCCTCCCCAGTATCAGTACAGGTGTGTCTAACTCCCTCATCCTCCTCCCCAGTATCAGTACAGGTGTGTCTAACTTCCACATCCCCTCCCAATATCAGGACCTATGAGGTGACCATTGCAAACTGAGTGTCTGTCATGTAATACCTCATATAATTCAGGTGTTTATCCCTCCTCTTCCCGTGCAGTATCAGGTACCAGCAGCGGCCACAGCAGCATCTCTCAGGATGCATAGCTCATGGGCGGGGGCCTATTCTGTGCCATGGTGGGGAACATCCGGCTGGTGGTTTCAATGGCAACAGACTACTGGATGCAGTACCGCTGTCAGGCAGCTTCGCCCACCAGGGCTGTGGAGGTACTGCATGTCAGGCAAATGTTACATGCAGACGGACAGCATCGGTGAACCACACACCATGGAGGGGTCAGGGGATGGAAGGATATAGATTATATACAGAGGATAGCAATGGCCACCTGATTTAATGAGTTATGTTAACAGTCTGACTTGGTCTGATGGAACGGAAGGTCTAAGTGCATTTACATTTTACATTTTAGTCATTTAGCAGACGCTCTTATCCAGAGCGACTTACAGTAGAGTGCATACATTTTTTTTTACATACTGAGCAAAGGATATCCCTACCGGCAAGAGCAGACGCTCTATCCAGAGCGACTTACGTAGAGTGCATACATTTTTATTACATTTTACATACTGAGACAAGGATTATCCTACCGGCCAAACCTCCCTAACCGGACGACGCTATGCCAATTGTGCGTCGCCCCACGGATTCTCCGGTTGCGGCCGGCTGCGACAGAGCCTGGGCGGAACGCCAGCCCAGCCTGGGCGCGAACCCAGAGACTCTGGTGGAGCAGCTAGCTGCGATGCAGTGCCTAAGACCACGCGCCACCCGGAGGTGTGCATCCATTCACTGGCAGAAACATAAGAATGGTGCTTTACTTCATGATAGAGACCTGTTGCTGAGAATGTCCCGGCCCAGTAATCGAAAGGGTTGTGCTGGTTACACTAAGGAACCGTCCCATAAATGACCACTAGGTGAACATAATTGTTTGATGTGGCCCGGTGAGCAACGGCACTCATAAACCTAGTTGCTCTGGATAATGAGAATGTCGGAAATGTTAAATGACGTATAAATGTTAAATGTCGACTTGAACCATGAGGAGAAATGTTACAACAACAGCGGTACCACCTATGTTCTGGGCACTGACACTACAATACATTCATTTCATCTTGGCTGGAAGTAACGGCGATGCATATGACAAAGCCTCTGTCTATGTCACCCTTGCACCCCCTCTTGTTCACTTGTTAGCCCTCTCAGAGCGTACTGGCTAATGCCACCCTGAGCCTTATGATCCTGTCATGTAGAGATGCGTGCTTCCCGCGGGCTCAGATGCGAGCTATCCTCTTCCTTCGCCCCACTCTCCGCTTCGAGAGGTCCTTTCAACCGCTCGCTTCGCTGCAGGCAGGAATTTTCTGCATAGGTTTTTCATACTCCAAGTGAGTCTCACACACAAACACACACACACACACAACACAGCACAACACACAACACACACACACACACACACACACACACACACACACACAAACACACACTCCACACACACACACACACACACACACACACACACACACACACACACACACTAGTTTTGTGCAGTATTTTCACCTCTTATATCCCCCTTCCTTCTCCCAGCTTTATTTGTTCTGCTGGCGATGGCCATCTACACGGGTGTGACAGTGAACTTCCTGGGCAAGCGCTTCGGTGACTGGCGTTTCTCTTGGTCTTACATATTGGGCTGGGTGGCACTGCTCATGACCTTCTTTGCAGGTAAGAACTGACACACAGGATCAATCACAGTACTCAACCAACCCAGTCCAAAAACAATCAACCCCCAAGCCCCTTGTCTTCCAGTGTTAGCAGATCTGAAGAGACCAGATTGTTAAAAGCAATATGGTGATGGTTTTTCCATAGCCTTCCAATGGGTTAGGGGAGCCTGGCTGCATCATATTGCTGACACCTATCTGGATCCATCAGACCTGATTGAAGGGTAGTGGCTGAAGGGAGGGTATGTCTACAGCTGGATTTTGATGCAATGTCCATTGTCCATTAACCTGTATGTGCTCTGTGTGTTCCAGGGATATTTTACATGTGTGCCTACAGAATGCATGAATGTAGGAGAGGAGGCGGCCCTACACGCTAGAGAGAAAGACACAGCAAGATACACAAACTGTTTTTAAAAAGAGGACCATTTAACATTGAATGAATGACCATGTTTATCCAGAGAGGCCAACATATGACAGAAAGCCTTTGCGACTGCATGGGCCTCCATTCCCTGATGTTTCKAATGGATTTCCTGGATAAATAAAGGTTTGATAAAAAAAATATACAACAGCTTTCTGCCATTCACATGAAAGGAACATTTACGAGAATGATAATGCATTTATTTATAAAGTCAATATGACTCATTTCATTATCTATGTGCAGTTAACAGGAGAATATGTTTCAAAATGGCTGACACTGCAAGTGTTATGATATCTCCTTAGTGCCTTTTTCAAAAACATATATGCAAGATGACAACAGGCTTTTTGMACATGCAAATGTGTTGTAGTTTTGATAAGGAATATGGGCAGCGATGCTGACTTTACAATTTCTCATTTTCAATAAAGTTCCTCTCTAAATGTTTGTTGCCTCTAAGTTGATCCTTAATGCAAGGACCACCTTTCAATGGCTTATTTTCCTTATTTTCCATCCCTTTCTGAGAAGAGGTTTTAGTTATGGGTTGTTTTAGTGAGGATGGCCGTCTTATACGTGATGCACACAAAGTTATACCACAAGATGGCGACACTAAACCAGTTTACATGAGCAGGGCTTTGCACATAGTGCTAGATGAGTTGCTTCTGTTGCCTGGGAAATCCCATAGCCAAAGCTACCGGATGATGGTGAAAGAGGACCACACCTTGCAACAGGTAAAGATTTGTCATACATCGTGGATATTATTTTCCTTGTTCTATATCTACCACAATGAATCATGTTTTACTCTCCCAGAGGCCCAACGTTAAAGAGTGGGCCCAAGGTGGCCCCAGACACAAGCTAAAACCTGAAACCTCCAGGACATATCAAGATGCTTTTTATAGTTGAGATCAAGTTTATAAATTGCTTGGCTGGGCTGATGAGACAGTGGATTGCGCAGTCAGACGGAAAATAGTAAATTGACATTTTAACATCATAGATTTACCCTGTGGTAATACTGGAATAGACACCAGCTGTAATACGGTTTTAACCAATCAGCATTCAGGATTAGACCCACGTCAGCCACCTGTTGTATAATCTGTAATAATGAAAGTATTGCACAAACAAGTGGAAAACAATACATCAAGGTAATCCCACACGTTGAGTGAAGCCAGTCACCTTTATTTCACAGCTTAGTTGTTTGTGATAAAGGGCTTCCCCCGAACCCCAGCCCTCGTCCTGTGGAAACTCCCATTGTCCTTCACGGTTGTTGACGTCTTCAAGAATATTTTTCGCTCTTAACAAAGACTACTGTGAAGGAACAGCGGCGGAGGGGGGGGGGGGGGGCACAGACAATGAGAGAAGAATGGGCTAGAATGTGAGGAAGACAGATAGTGTGACGGATAATTCTGGACCGACCGGGGATCGTGGGGTGCACATGTTGCGTTTCAATCTAAGGTTCATAATGCACAATGTCTTCATCCTCCTCCACCAGTTGATGCTGGAGGATATATTTGGGGCTAATTATGATCATGCTGGGAAGGTGAACAAGTAAGACAGTAAGCGTTGAAGCGTAATGGGGCCCTGATTGGCATTACCCTCTCCTGAACTGTGAGGGCGGCGGCAAACGAGACCCAGTGACAGCCACTATGTAAATTACTTCGCACTTGTCGCACAGTATGCTATGTTTCTTTCCCTAAAGTTATTCCTTACGTGTGGTGCGTTGTGATCTTACTTCGGCCCCCTTTGTCCACACAGTGTACTGTTCTGAGCATGTATTCAATGCCAGTAAGTTAATCTGGACAAGTAAATATGAATAGGGGTCCGGTGCAGTGAAAAATATTTTGCATAAAGCTTACTTTTACTTTTATTTTTTCAGCTGCATCATGGATACCATAGCGTCTCAGTCGTTTGCGCTACCTTAATCAGCCTTCTCAGTGTTAAGGTCTTCATAAAACAATAACAGTGACAGCAACACAGTTATTGCAAACAGAGGGTACATTTGGGGAGTAGTTCTCCACCATCACGTGTTCTAGAGAGTCACAAGGGACTGCTATCTGTACTCTTTGAGCAGTATTACACATAGATTGTTGTTGTGTGACTGAATGTTTTGTCTGGATTCTGCTACTTGCACATTGCATCTTTCTGCACATTCTATTAGCTGCGCAGTGTTTAATTGGTTATGTTGTACCATTACTGTCACCAATATGGCCTATTTATTGCCTTACCTTGCCCTTATTACTCGTCATTTGCCGCAGCTGTATATGTCTTTTTTCTACTGTATTATTGACTGTATGTTTGTTTATTCCATGTGTAACTTCTGTGTTGTTTGTATGTGACGAACTGCTTTGCTTTATCTTGGCCAGGTCGCAGTTGTAAATGAGAACTTGTTCTCAACTAGCTTACCTGGTTAAATAAAAGTGAATAAAATAAATAAATAAAAATGATGGTCTGAAGATGTCTGCCAACCTACTGATCAAGATTCGCTCTTATTTTGTGGCGGTGAACACCGCTACACGCACACGCACATACACACACACATCCACACACACACACACACACTACCCCACACATCAAGCACAGGCACCATCTAACACAGCACACACACACACACACACACACACACACAGTAAACGTAACTGACTCTCACGCAAAGTATAAGAGTTCCATAACCCTCCTGTATTTTTGTCCCTGGATTGTGTCTGTCTGGTGGTGGAGTGAGCTGACACAGCACTGTCCTATGCAAATTGTCCCCATCCCACCCTTGTCCCTCACTCGTCCCATGGGCCTCTCTGTGCCCCCACCCATACCCCCACCCTCTACCCCACTCTCGCCCAGTGTGGCCCCCTTCGTCCCAACAGAGGAGTGCCAACAGCTCCCAAAACTAAATGCCTGCTGTCCTCTGACCATTTTCTCTCTCTGACTACACTTGTTTATGAATTATATTTCCAGACACTACTAGTTACTTTTTCTTTTACATTTCTTTAAATGTGAAAACGTTTGCCAAGACAATGCTTCAACTCTTTTCCCGAACGGAAATCAACAGTTGACATTAACAAACAATTTCATATCCTTTTTTCTACATTTTGACTCTGCTGCTGGTTACATTTGTATTATGCTGGGTATTGTGTTCCATTATTAGACAATGAGTCATACGTGTAGTATGGTTGTTTTAAGATACTTTATTGTGCCTCACAAGTGAAAACTATGGTGGTGTTTATATTAGTGCACACAATACACGAGACAGAGAGATAATAGTAAACATTGCACAGAAAATATATAATTTACACATCTTGCCGCATCATAAATAAAGTCTATGTATCACTGAATATGAAGTGATTCTTTGACTTTGAATACACAACTTCTGACAGGGGATCTGTACATGTTTTGAGGGTGTTTTTGAAGAGCAGTCTGGTAGTATAAGATGTTTGGTTGGTTGAGTGAGTGAGCGGTTCTTCAATGTCAGAGAAATTGTACTACCTGAATACCATCCAAAATGGCTGACAGATGAAGATCTTGTTGATGACCAAGATGTCATAACTCATTATTTGTCCATGTGTAACGGATGTGAAATGGCTAGCTAGTTAGCGGGTACGCGCTACTAGCATTTCAATCAGTTACGTCACTTGCTCTGAGACTTAAGTAGGGTTTCCCCTTGCTCTGCAAGGGCCGCGGCTTTTGTGGAGCGATGGGTAACGACGCTTCGTGGGTGTCAGTTGTTGATGTGTGCAGAGGGTCCCTGGTTCGCGCCCGTGTCGGGGCGAGGGGACGTACTAAKGTTATACTGTTACACATGGAGAGTGTGTTTTACCCCTTATCCACATATATCTTTTCATTTTAGTATCCCACTAGGATCTTCTGTCGACGGATCTTGGCACATTGGGACTAAACATGGAACCCAGTGAATCTCACTCAGGAGTCACTCAAACTGAAAAAGAACCCCCTTTCTCCGCATGACATGACTTGGATCCAACCGCCTGCTCCTCTCATCCCATTGATCCAGACAGGCTTATCTGTCTATCACTGGTATATCCCTATAAGGACACAGCTGTCTGGATGACTGCATGGGAAAATGGATCCATCTGGTTAGCCAACAGTTTGACAATAACCTCATACAGTAGGCCTAATGGTCAAGGTAGTGCACTATAGGGAATATGGTGCCATTTGGGACACAGCCCTAGTGTTTTCAGTGGCTAGGGGCTGTATCTTATAGACTAGCGGGATAGTACTATAACATTATTTTAAAGGATAAACTGATTTGACTTGCTCCCGAGTGGCACAGCGGTCTAAGGCACTGTATCTCAGTGCTAGAGGCGTCACTACAGACACCCTGGTTCAATTCCAGGCTGTATCACAACCGGCCGTGATTGGGAGTCCCATAGGGTGGCGCACAATTGGCCCAGCGTGTTCCGGGTTTGCCGGTGTAGGCCGTCATTGTAAATAAGAATTTGTGCTTAACTGACTTGCCTAGTTAAATAAAGGTTAAATTAAAAATAAATTAAAAACTGCTAGGTTATATCTATGAACAGTTATGGTAGCTTATAACGGTATTGTAAAATCTAGAATAAATGCATAATGTGGAACACCTCCCAACTCGACTCATTAATATTTAGTCAAGTGGAAAGAAGAAATGATGGCACAACAACCTGTCATTGACTCCCCCCAGTCCCAACCACTAGTAATCCAAGATGGCGTAGCAGTCAGATGTCCTTTGTCCTCGTCCTGTCCCGTGTATATATTTTTTATATATTTTTCTTCGCATTTCTTTTTATATATATATTTTTTCTTCTTAAAAACTCAACTTCAAAACACTCTCCTGCAACCTACCTCACCAAATGTGGTGCGGATCTGTTTTTTTTTCTCCTCAAAGGTATTATTCGCACCTCGTATCGAAATCTACAACAGAAGCTAGCCAGTAGTTAGCCAGCTCACAAGCTAACGTGAGTAGTTCAGCTAACCACAGCTAGCGCTTATCAGCTATCCTTTAGCTCGGAAAACTATTGCCAGTTTTGTACAACGCGACTCAGACCAGAGCATACCAGACCTATTTTCCTCCATATCCCCGGATTTTTACCGCAAGCTCTGGACATTTACACCTGGATCTTGCAGCTAACTAGCTGCTATCCGAGTGACTATTGGCTAACATCAATTCCGGAGCAAACACCAATTATCCGGAGCTAGCCAGCTGAAGAGTTCCATCAGCCACTCCTGGGCTACAATCACCTATCCGGACCCGTTTTACTGCCGATGCGGAGCCCCACCGGGCCTTCACGACTGGGATACCGACGTTATCTGCCCGAGGGAGTTATTCATCTAGCCAGAAGTTAGCCAGCTCACAAGCAACGTGAGTAGTTCAGCTAACCACAGCTAGCGCTTATCAGCTATCCTTTAGCTCGGAAAACTATTGCCAGTTTTGTACAACGCGACTCAGACCAGAGCATACCAGACCTATTTTCTCTCCATATCCCCGGATTTTTACGCAAGCTCTGGACATTTACACCTGGATCTTGCAGCTAACTAGCTGCTATCCGAGTGTACTTGGCTAACATCAATTCCGGAGCAAACACCAATTATCCCGGAGCTAGCCAGCTGAAGAGTTCCATCAGCCACTCCTGGGCTACAATTACCTATCCGGACCCGTTTTACTGCGATGCGGAGCCCCACCGGGCCTCCACGACTGGGATACCGACGTTATCTGCCCGAGGGATTATTCAACTGGCCCCTCCATCGCGACGTAACCTGAACGCCCATATGCTAACTGCGGCCCGCTAATCGTTAGCTGTCTTGAGCAATCGGCTGCTATCTGAACAGGTCTATCGAACAATCTTACGCCGCGGGCTAGCTTAGTGGAGGCCTCACTGCTCCATTTACGGCTGCCCCCTGGACACTATGATCACTTGGCTACATAGCTGATGCTTGCTTGACTGTCCATTAATTCACGGTACTCCATTCCGTTTATTTGTGTTTTATCTGTCGGCTCTGTGCTTTAACTCAGGATCTGTGTGTAGTTAATCCACCCTCTCTGCCTAGCCGTCGCCATTTTTACCTGCTGCTGCTGTGTTAACTGACTAGCTGCTGTATCTCACCTGTTGTTTTAGCTAGCTCTCCCAATCAAGACCTGCAATCACTTTATGCCTTATTGTATGTCTCCCTCAAATATCAATATGCCTTGCATACGTTGTTCAGGCTAGTTATCATTGTTTCGGTTTGCAATGGACCCCGTAGTTCCACTCTCCGTACCTCTGATACCCCCTTCGTCCCACCCCCACACATGCGGTGACCTCACCCATTGAGACCAGCATGTCCAGAGATACAACCCTCTTATCATCACCCAGTGCCTGGGCTTGCCTCCGCTGTTCCACGCCCCACCATACCCCTGTCTGCACATTATGCCCAGAATCTATTCTACCACGCCCATAAATCTGCTCCTTTTATTCTGTGTCCCAACGCTCTAGGCGACCAGTTTGATAGCCTTTAGCCGCACCCTCATCCTACTACTCCTCTGTTCCTCGGGTGATGTGGAGGTAAACCCAGGCCCTCGATGTCCCAGTCACCCTCATTTGTTGACTTCTGTGATCGAAAAAGCCTTGGCCTCTTGCATGTCAACATCAGAAGCCTCCTCCCTAAGTTTGCCTTACTCACCGCTTTAGCACACTCTGCCAACCCTGATGTCCTTGCCGTGTCCGAATCCTGGCTTAGGAAGGCCACCAAAAATTCTGAGATTTCCATACCCAACTATAACACTTTCCGTCAAGATAGAACTGCCAAAGGGGGAGGAGTTGCAATCTACTGCAGAGATAGCCTGCAAAGTTCTGTCATACTTTCCCGGTCTATGCCCAAACAGTTCGAACTTCTAATTTTAAAAATTAATCTCTCCAGAAATAAGTCTCTCACTGTTGCCGCCTGTACCGCACCCCCCTCAGCTCCAGCTGTGCCCTGGACACCATCTGTGAATTGATCGCTCCCCATCTAGCTTCAGAGTTTGTCTGTTAGGTGACCTAAACTGGGATATGCTTAACACCCCCGCAGTCCTACAATCCAAGCTTGATGCCCCAATCTCACACAAATCATCAAGGAACCCCCAGGTACAACCCTAAATCCGTAAAATGGGCCCTAATAGACATTATCCTGACCAACCTGCCCTCCAAATACACCTCTGCTGTCTTCAATCAAGATCTCAGTGATCACTGCCTCATTGCCTGTATCCGCCACGGGTCCGCGGTCAACGACCACCCCTCATCACTGTCAAACGCTCCCTAAAACACTTCTGCGAGCAGGCCTTTCTAATCGACCTGGCCCGGGTTCCCTGGAAGGATATTGACCTCATCCCGTCAGTTGAGGATGCCTGGTCATTCTTTAAATGTTACTTCCTCACCATATTAGACAAGCATGCTCCGTTCAAAAAATGCAGAACCAAGAACAGATATAGCCCTTGGTTCACTCCAGACCTGACTGCCCTCGACCAGCACAAAAACATCCTGTGGCGAACTGCAATAGCATCGAAGAGCCCCCGCGATATGCAACTGTTCAGGGAAGTCAGGAACCAATACACGCAGTCAGTCAGGAAAGCAAAGGCCAGCTTTTTCAAGCAGAAATTTGCATCCTGGTAGCTCTAACTCCAAAAAGTTCTGGGATACTGTAAAGTCCATGGAGAACAAGAGCACCTCCTCCCAGCTGCCCACTGCACTGAGGCTAGGTAACACGGTCACCACCGATAAATCCGTGATAATCGAAGACTTCAACAAGCATTTCTCAATGGCTGGCCATGCCTTCCTCCTGGCGACTCCAACCTTGGCCAACAGCCCCGCCCCTCCGCTGCTACTCGCCCAAGCCTCCCCAGCTTCTCCTTTACCCAAATCAGATAGCAGATGTTCTGAAAGAGCTGGAAAACCTGGACCCATACAAATCAGCTGGGCTTGACATCTGGACCCCCTATTTCTGAAACTGTCCGCCGCCATTGTCGCACCCCCTATCACCAGCCTGTTCAACCTCTCCTTCGTATCATCTGAGATCCCCAAGGATTGGAAAGCTGCCGCGGTCATCCCCTCTTCAAAGGGGGAGCACCCTGGACCCAAACTGTTACAGACCTAATCCATCCTGCCCTGCCTATCTAAGGTCTTCGAAAGCCAAGTCAACAAACAGATCACTGACCATCTCGAATCCCACCGTACTTCTCCGCTGTGCAATCCGGTTTCCGAGCCGGTCATGGTGCACCTCAGCCACGCTCAAGGTACTAAACATATCATAACCGCCATCGATAAAAGACATTACTGTGCAGCCGTCTTCATCGACCTGGCCAAGGCTTTCGACTCTGTCAATCACCATATTCTTATCGGCAGACTCAGTAGCCTCGGTTTTTCTAATGACTGCCTTGCCTGGTTCACCAACTACTTTGCAGACAGAGTTCAGTGTGTCAAATCGGAGGGCATGTTGTCCGGTCCTCTGGCAGTCTCTATGGGGTACCACAGGGTTCAATTCCCGGGCCGACTCTTTTCTCTGTAACATAATGATGTTGCTCTTGCTGCGGGCGATTCCCTGATCCACCTCTACGCAGACGACACCATTCTATATACTTCCGGCCCTTCCTTGGACACTGTACTATCTAACCTCCAAACGAGCTTCAATGCCATACAAAACTCCTTCCGTGGCCTCCAACTGCTCTTAAACGCTAGTAAACCAAATGCATGCTTTTCAACCGTTCGCTGCCTGCACCCGCCGCCCGACTAGCATCACCACCCTGGACGGTTCCGACCTAGAATATGTGGACATCTATATACCTATGGTGTCTGGCTAGACTGCAAACTCTCCTTCCAGACTCATATCAAACATCTCCAATCCAAAATCAAAGCAAGAATCGGCTTTCTATTCCGCAACAAAGCCTCCTTCACTCACGCCGCCAAACTTACCCTAGTAAAACTGACTATCCTACCGATCTCGACTTCGGCGATGTCATCTACAAATAGCTTCCAATACTCTACTCAGCAACTGGATGCAGTTTATCACAGTGCCATTCGTTTTGTTACTAAAGCACCTTATACGACCACCACTGCGACCTGTATGCCCTAGTCGGCTGGCCCTCGCTACATGTTCGTCGTCAGACCCACTGGCTCCAGGTCATCTACAAGGCTATGCTAGGTAAAGTGCCGCCTTATCTCAGTTCACTGGTCACGATGGCTACACCCACCTGCAACACGCGCTCCAGCAGGTGTATCTCACTGATCATCCTAAAGCCAAAACCTCATTTGGACGCCTTCCTTCCAGTTCTCTGCTGCCTGCGACTGGAACGAATTGCAAAAATCTCTAAGTGGAGACTTTTATCTCCCTCAACAACTTTTAAAATCTGCTATCCGAGCAGCTAACCAATCGCTGCAGCTGTACATAGTCCATCTGTAAACTACCACCCAATTTACCTACCTCACCCCCATACTGCTTTTATTTATTTACTTTTCTGCTCTTTTGCACACCAGTATCTCTTCTTGCACATGATCATCTGATGATTATCACTCCAGTGTTAATCTGCTAAATTGTAATTATTCGATTTATTGCCTACCTCATGCCTTTTGCACACATTGTATATAGATCTCTTTTTTTTTTTTCTACCATGTTATTGACTGTTTATTGTTACTCCATGTGTAATCTGTGTGTCTGTTCACACTGCTATGCTTTATCTGGCCAGGTCACAGTTGCAAATGAGAACTTGTTCTCAACTAGCCTACCTGGTTAAATAAAAGTGAAATAAAAAAAATAAAAATAAAAAACTCCACCTCCGCCTCCACCTCCACCTCCCTTCTGTCATCAATTCTTTCCCCACTGTCATGCCTCGTGAACCCATGATGCACCTCACCCCAACCCTGGCCACATCTTCCTCCCTTAATTAAATCAAATGTTTTATAAAGCCATTTTTACATCAGCAGATTTCACAAAGTGCCTGTACAGAAATCCAGCCTAAAACCCCAAACAGCAAGCAATGCAGATGTACTGTAGAAGCACAGTGGCTATGAAAAACTCCATAGAAAGGCAGGAACCTAGGAAGAAACCTAGAGAGGAACCCGACTCTGAGAGGTGACCAGTCCTCTTCTGGCTGTGCCGGGTGGAGATTATAAGAGTACATGGCCATTAAGGCCAGATCGTTCAAGATGTTCAAAAGTTCCCACAGTAGATGACCAGCAGAGTCATACTAATCCTCTCTCGCACCGTTTGCAATTAAAGTAAAGATTCTGTAGACCGCATAGCTCACACAACACAAAGCTATGTGATTCTGTAGACCGCATAGCTCACACAACAAAAGCTATGTGATTCTGTAGACCGCATGGCTCACACAACACAAAGCATGTGATTCTGTAGGCCGATGGCTCACACAACACAAAGCTATGTGATTCTGTAGACCGCATAGCTCACACAACACAAAGCTATGTGATTCTGTAGACCGCATAGCTCACACAACACAAAGCTATGTGATTCTGTAGGGCATGGCTCACACAACACACAGCTATGTGATTCTGTAGACCGCATAGCTCACACAACACAAAGCTATGTGATTCTGTAGACCGCATGGCTCACACAACACAAAGCTATGTGATTCTGTAGACCGCATAGCTCACACAACACAAAGCTATGTGATTCTGTAGACCGCATGGCTCACACAACACCAAGCTATGTGATTCTGTAGGCCGCATGGCTCACACAACACAAAGCTATGTGATTCTGTAGACCGCATAGCTCACACAACACAAAGCTATGTGATTCTGTAGACCGCATGCTCACACAACACAAAGCTATGTGATTCTGTAGGCCGCATGGCTCACACAACACAAAGCTATGTGATTCTGTGAGGCCGCATGGCTCACACAACACACAGCTATGTGATTCTGTAGACCGCATGGCTCACACAACACAAAGCTATGTGATTCTGTAGGCCGCATGGCTCACACAACACACAGCTATGTATTCTGTAGACCGCATAGCTCACACAACACAAGCTATGTGATTCTGTAGACCGCATGGCTCACACAACACAAAGCTATGTGATTCTGTAGGCCGCATGGCTCACCACAACCAAAGCTATGTGATTCTGTAGGCCGCATGGCTCACACAACACCAAGCTATGTGATTCTGTAGGCCGCATGGCTCACACAACACACAGCTATGTGATTCTGTAGGCCGCATGGCTCACACAAACACACAGTATGTGATTCTGTAGACCGCATGGCTCACACAACACACAGCTATGTCTGCTCTGCCTCCTATAGCCTACACTCYTAGAAAAAAAGGCGTTATCTTGATCCTTAAAGGGTTCTTCGGCTGTCCCAATAGGAGAACCCTTTGAAGAACCCTTTTGGTTCCAGGTAGAACTCTTTTGGATCTAGGTAGAACCATTTTGGTAACAGGTGGACCCAATCAAATCAAATCAAATTGTATTGGTCACATACACATGTGACCAAGCAGATGTTATTGCGAGTGTAGCAAAATGCTTGTGCTTCTAGTTCCCGACAGTGCAGCAATATCTAACAAGTAATCTAACAATTCCACAACAACTACCTAATACACACAAATCTACTGGGATGGAATAAGAATATGAACATATAAATATATAGATGAGCAATGACCGAGCGGCATAGTACTGTATAAAATACAGTACAGTCCAGGAGGAACAAGAGAACAATGATTTAAAATGTWAAAAAAWATATATATATTTTTTAATTCTCATTTTTCAATTGTTAGTAGTTACTGTCTTGTCTCATCGCTACAACTCCCGTACGGGCTCGGGAGAGACGAAGGTCGAGAGCCGAAACATAACCCAACCAAGCCGCACTGCTTCTTAACACAGCGCGCATCCAACCCGGAAGCGAGCCGCACCAATGTGTCAGAGGAAACACCGTACACCTAGCGACCTGGTCAGCGTGCACTGCGTCCGGCCRGCCACAGGAGTCACTAGTGTGCGATGAGACAAGGATATCCCTAACGGCCAAACCCTCCCTAACCCAGACGACGCTAGGCCAATTTTGCTTCGCCCCATGGACCTCCATGGTCTGCTGTGACAGAGCCTGGGCTCGAACCCAGAGTCTCTGGTGGCACACTGCGATGCAGTGCCTTAGACCACTGTGCCACCCGGGAGGCCCGAGAACAACGATTTAGAAGAGATGGGATGAGTAATGTAAGAAATGTAAACATCGTTATTACAGTGGCAGTAATAAAATGACTAGTGATCCATTTGTTAGTGGCCAATGATTTCAAGTCTGTATGTAGAAAGCAGCCTCTCTGTGTTAYTGATGGCTGTTTATCAGTCTGATGGCCTTGAGATTAGAAGCTATTTTTCAGTCTCTCGGTCCCAGCTTTGATGCACCTGTACTGACCTCGCCTTCTGGATGGTAGCGGGGTGAACAGGCAGTGGCTCGGGTGGTTGTTGTCCTTGATGATCTTTTTGGRCTCTCTGTGACATCGGGTGCTTTAGGTGTCCTGGAGGGCAGGTATTTTGCCCCCGGTGATGCGTTGTGCAAACCGCACCACCCTCTGGAGAGCCCTGCGGTTGTGGACGGTGCAGTTGCCGTACCTGTGATACAGCCCGACAGAATGCTCTCAATTGTGCATCTGTAAAAGTTTGTGAGGGTTTTAGGTGACAAGCCAAATTTCTTCAGCCTCCTGAGGTTGAAGAGGCGCTGTTGTGCCACACTGTCTGTGTGGTGGACCATTTCAGTTTGTCCGTGATGTGTACGCCGAGGAACTTAAAACTTTCCACCTTCTCCACTGCTGTCCCGTCGATGTGAATAGAGGGGGGGGTGCTCCCTCTGCTGTTTCCTGAAGTTCACGATTTCCTTTGTTTTGTTGACATTGAGTTAGAGGTTGTTTTCTTGACACCACACTCCAAGTGCCCTCACCTCCTCCCTATAGCCGGTCTTGTCGTTGTTGGTGATCAAGTCTACTACCGTTGTGTCGTCTGCAAACTTGATGATCGAGTTGGAGGCGTGCATGGCGGGACCTGTACTCCCTGCTTCCCCTAATAAACAGTTTACCCTACAGCCAATTCTGTCGAATCAAAAGAATTTGCAAAAAACGGTCAGATTTCGACAGTAATATGGCTGAGACGTAAAGAAAATTCAAGGAGAGTGGGTACAAAAATGGTCAGATTAATACTGCCATTGAGAAAATCCAAAACAAATCGAGGCATGTTCTCTTTCAAGGACAGTCTCGCAAAAATAAGCATTATTGGGTTATTACTACCCACTATTTAAAATGCTCTGAACAAATTAAGGGAATCATTCACAAACATTGGCACATTCTAAGATCCGATGACAGTATCGGTAATGTGTTTTCGGACCCTCCGATGGTCGTATTCTCGCAGGGCAGAAATCTCAGAGATGAATTGGAACTCTGATTTACCACCCCAAAATACCCCTGCACAATGTCTATTTGCACATCTACTGGATGGAAACTACAAGTGAAATGGCTGTGTTTAATGCAATGGCACTTACAAATGTATATCCTTCAAACACCCCCAAACAGGGAAACAGATCCCAATCAAAGGTATTATCATGTGCTCCACTAAGGCAGTTATTTATCTTATAACTTGTCCTTGTGGTAAAAATGATGTGGGTAAACGAAGAGCGAATTAAAAGCACGAATCTCGGAGCATCGTAGCACCATTAGGTGCAAAAACTCGACGTACCCACTTTTTGGAAGCAAACTACTCTATTTCGTCCCTATGTTATATCGGCATCAAACCCGTCACCCTCCCAAGGAGATGGGGTGACCTTGACAATTTATAGTTAAAATGAGAGGCTGCCTGGATCTTTAATTTAAAAACCATTGCTCCCTTCTGTCTCAATGTAGACTTTGATCTGAAGCCATTCTTGTGATTATTGTGATTTTGCCTATGTAGACTATGTAGCCAATTGCATTTATAATCAGATGTTATCCTTTCATGCTTTCTATTTGTTCTATTTATATCTGTAAATTAACCAATGAAATCAAGCCACAGATTGATTACATGATTACAGACACCTGTGTGTGTCCTTTGCCACTATATAAACTAGTGACCCGCAGTGTTTGTCATTATAAACTGGGTGGTTCAAGCCCTGAATGCTGATTGGCTGACAGCCATGGTATATCAGACCTTATACCATGTGTATGACAAAAAAAATATTTTTATTGCCATAATTACATTGGTAACCAGTTTATAATAGCAATAAGGTACCTCGGGGGTTAGTGATATATAGTATGGCCAATACACTGAAGGCTTTGTCCACGCACTCCATGTTGCATCGTGCTTAAGAACAGCCCTTAGCCGTGGTATATTGGCCATATACCACAACACCTCGGGTCTTATTGCTGAATTATACCCTGATGAAGACAGCTTGTCTGTCGAAACGTTGGTTATTAGGTTATTCAATTATTGCATCTGAGCTCCTAGAGTGCGGCTGTCATTTCCTTTCCAAGTGTTCTACTCCGCTAGCAGCACCTCGCCTAAACAGGTGTTCTACTCCGCTAGCCAGCACCTCTCCTAAACAGGTGTTCTACTCCGCTAGCCAGCACCTCTCTAAACAGGTGTTTCTACTCCGCTAGCCAGCACCTCTCCTAAACAGGTGTTCTACCTCGCTAGCCAGCACCTCGCCTAAACAGGTGTTCTACTCCGCTAGCCAGCACCTCTCCTAAACAGGGTTCTACTCGCTAGCCAGCACCTCTCTAAACAGGTGTTCTACTCCGCTAGCCAGCACCTCGCCTAAACAGGTTTTCTACTCCGCTAGCCAGCACCTCTCCTAAACAGGTGTTCTACTCCGCTAGCCAGCACCTCTCCTAAACAGGAGTTCTACTCTGCTAGCCAGCACCTCTCCTAAACAGGAGTTCTACTCTGCTAGCCAGCACCTCTCCTAAACAGGTGTTCTCTACTGCTCTAGCCAGCACCTCTCCTAAACAGGAGTTCTACTCTGCTAGCCAGCACCTCTCCTAAACAGGTGTTCTACTCTGCTAGCCAGCACCTCTCCTAAACAGGTGTTCTACTCTGCTAGCCAGCACCTCTCCTTAAAACAGGTGTTCTACTCTGCTAGCCAGCACCTCTCCTAAACAGGTGTTCTACTCTGCTCGCCAGCACCTCGCCTAAACAGGTGTGTGTTTCTTTCGCCTCCAGATTACTCAAAAGGGTTCTACCTCGAACAAAAAGGGTTCTCCTATGGGGACAGCCGAAGAATCCTTTTGGAACCCTTATTTCTAAGAGTGTACCCTTCCTCCACATTGAACATTGCTTGTTCATCTGAACCTATCGGTTTTCCCGCATCTCTATCCTTTTCTCATGAGGTGACGGTTGTAATGGGGGTTTAAAACTGAGGCCTACTCGAAATGTACGAAATTGGATATAGGATTTACATTAACAATGTGAAAACTGGAAGCCATATTGGAAAGGTGGCACAGTTAAAAAGACATAACTTCTGGGAAGCCAAGCAGTTTATTGTGAAGTGAGACTGCACAGTGTGAACTGATACATGATGTGGTCTATAAAAGGACAGTTGCCACCTCTGGAAACTTAGACATTAAAACTCATGATAGGCACAGAAATAATATATCTGAATTGGAGACAGTATAAAAAGAGCACCTAGGGCAACATTACATAAGGCAGTTATATCAAGTTATATCAGTATATCAGAACCTGTGTGATTACTGGCTTCAGTTGAGGCTTGAGCTACCTACCTAACACTTCTTTGGAAATGCACAACCTTTGAAATGTCACAATTAGTCTGCTGTAGGCCTACACATGCCTATTGCTGAATACTGAAGTGTTAGTGGCATGTTGCGTCTGTGAGATTTAGGCTATAATGAAAGAGCATTGAACAGACTTTGGCAGCTGAGTCCGACCTCCTCCTCTCCCTAGAGTCAGGCACTTTGTGTGTGTTCACCTTCAGAAGGAGTAAGTGCACCACGCAAGCACTCTTCAAAGCAGCTGGTCAGGGGAGGGGAGTGAGTGTGTGAGACAACCACATCTCTCAAAGCAAGTAAGAAAATAGGAGTAAAATACAACAATATTTTCAGCATTATAGTAACACAGTGTACACGGAATGAAACAGATGAAGATTATAATACACATACTTTGGATACTTTCAACCAGAGGTCAAAAACAGCGCTTATTTCTTTAAGGCATTTGATCAACCAAGACGTTTCCATGTTGAAGCAACATCTGAAAATGACATGGTGGTGGCCATTTTACCTTCTTCAAAGAAATGACAACTCAGATATTTCAATCAATGCCTKATTTTTTCCAAGATATGTTTTTGTCAACCAGCTGATTAATAAACGGAAAGTGTTTTTTTAAAGCTCCTCGCTTGCTTCATCTCTGCTTTCAAATGTACTGTACACTCTTAGAATTAGTGGTGACTCGAGGAACACTGGAGGTAGTCAATGAACCCCTGGAGTTCCTCAATATTTGCACCTTAGGTTAGTTGAGGGGTTCTTGGAGGAACCTTTCATGTTTCAATGTAGCAAAGTGTTCCTGGAGGAACCCTGGACTGGAGGTGTGGCTTGGTAGGGGTGTGGCTTTCAGATTTTCTGTTGTATTTTCATCACATGTTAAGGTTGAACAATGACAGTTCTGTAGCTTCAATGAGGCTTACAGAGGTGTACGAGTTCCTCAAGAGCCTATGCAAATCCCAATTTTGGACCTTATGTCATCAGCAATGTTAATATTATTAATATTATATTAGAATATGTAATATGCATAAATATTCAAGGAAAATTGAAATTTGCATGATGAAACTTTACATGATGAACAGGAATGACATTTACTGTAATGGGTGGCCAAAAATAACTATCTGAAAGCCACACCTCCAATAAGATACACCTCCAATCTTCTGATAGGCTGCCACRTCTACAGTATATTATTAAAAAGGTTCAAAATTGAACCTCACTCATCACAAAAAGGTTCTGATTTAAACCTTTACACAGGGGTTCCTCGAATAATTTTTAGAATTGGTTCTTTGGTTCTAAAGGTTCTTCCAGGCTCTATTACTTCTAAGAGTGTATACTGTCTATTAAGGGATATTTTTAAATGGTTGACCCACTAAAATGATTCTTACAGAAAGGTTATGTTCAAGCAGTTGGATTCAGTCAAGAGCTGTCATGGCCATGAGACTGAAGTTGATTTGATATCATTGGAAGATTGACACCATCTCTTCCATAACCAGACAGGTTATGTGGTACTGAACATTTCCAGAGCTTGCAGAGACTCCATCCTGTACTATGCACTTAGCATAGTACAGGATTGTACTAAAAAGAAAACATAGTTTTTTGGTAAATGAGGGGAAATAAATTATTGGTCAAAAGGACAGTTCACTAAACTCAATCCCACCTACCACCAAGCCTTAGACCAGCACTCTTTCCAGTGTAAAATGCAGCTTTTTTGGAATGTGTAGAGAGATGCGTGGCTACTGCAACTGCAGATCTGCTGACAGTAATAGGAATACATTAATCAATGATATAGCTAGCATGATTAAGAGTTAGGTCCTCAGTGATAACACTAACTAAACTGTAACACAAGTGGATTGTTAGTTTCTCTCTGGTGCTTGTGTCATCTAACATTCTATCTCTCTGGTTCTCACTATCCCAATCTGTCCGTAAGGGGTTGTCTTCCAGAGAGAGAGAGTGAAAGAGAGAGAAAGAGAGTTCAGATCAAGCCAGTCCTTTCATCATCACAACAGTGGAAATGAAGACTTCTGAACAGAAGCAGGAAGTAAACAGTCGATCCCAGGCCAAAGCCAAGGAGTCTGGGAAGTGTGGTCTTTGGGATAGTGAGTCCTGAGGTGATAATTGCTGTGTCCTGAAGCCGGGGAGGCTGTATGGAGGAGCCCCTCTAAGCCCGKAGGCCGTGAGCTTGTTTTGATGCTATAAACCTTGAGTTAAGTTGGGGGCGGCTGGGGTTTCAATACCTCCAGTGTTGGGTAAGGGGATATGGGTGTAAGGGGTAAGAGAATTGGTTCTTGGGGTAGTTGGTTCCTCCAAGGGTCAGAGTGTGAACTCCGGGGTTCTGGTTGTGTTGCTCCCCCAGAGTTTAGTACGGGGCTGGTTGAGTTGCACCCCGAGGGTAGGAAGGGGAAGTGGGTACAGGGTGAAGGGTAGGGGCTCTGGGGATGCTGAGGGGAAGTGGGTACGGGGTGAAGGGTAGGGGGTCTGGGGATGCTGAGGGGAAGTGGGTAGCGGGTGAAGGGTAGGGGCTCTGGGGATGCTGAGGGAAGTGGGTACGGGGTGAAGGGTAGGGGCTCTGGGGATGCTGAGGGGAAGTGGGTACGGGGTGAAGGGTAGGGGCTCTGGGGATGCTGAGGGAAGTGGGTACGGGGTGAAGGGTAGGGAGTCTGGGGCTGGTGAGGGGAAGTTGGGTACGGGTGAAGGGTAGGGAGTCTGGGGTGGTGAGGGGAAGTGGGTACGGGGTGAAGGGTAGGGAGTCTGGGGCTGGTGAGGGGAAGTGGGTACGGGGTGAAGGGTAGGGGCTCTGGGGATGCTGAGGGGAAGTGGGTACGGGGTGAAGGGTAGGGGCTTGGGGCTGGTGAGGGGAAGTGGGTACTTGGTGAAGGGTAGGGGGTCTGGGGCTGGTGAGGGGAAGTGGGTACGGGGTGAAGGGTAGGGGCTCTGGGGATGCTGAGGGGAAGTGGGTACGGGGTGAAGGGTAGGGGCTCTGGGGCTGGTGAGGGGAAGTGGGTACTTGGTGAAGGGTAGGGGGTCTGGGGCGGTGAGGGGAAGTGGGTACGGGGTGAAGGGTAGGGACTCTGGGGATGCTGAGGGGAAGTGGGTACGGGGTGAAGGGTAGGGGGTCTGGGGATGCTAAGGGGAAGTGGGTACGGGTGAAGGGTAGGGACTCTGGGATGCTGAGGGGAAGTGGGTACTTGGTGAAGGGTAGGGGGTCTGGGGATGCTAAGGGGAAGTGGGTGAGGGGTGAAGGGTAGGGGGTCTGGGGCTGGTTGAGTTGCTCCCCCAGGGTAGGAAGGGGAAGTGGGTACAGGGTGAAGGGTAGGGTCTCTGGGGATGCTGAGGGGAAGTGGGTACGTGGTGAAAGGTAGGGTCTCTGGGGCTGGTGAGGGGAAGTGGGTACGGGGTGAAGGGTAGGGAGTCTGGGGATGCTGAGTTCCTGGAGTGCCTGTCTCTACTTGCGTCGGCGATGTTGGTGGTGATGGTGGCTTTGCATGTCTTCCATGGTGACCCTACCCCACACGCCGATCACGAACGCCTCGATCTCACACTCATTCTCTCCGCGAGCGATGCGGAAGTAGCCGTTCTCCCCCCAGTTCTTCCCCCACGAGTTGGCAGCAATCTGGGAAAAGTCATTAGAAAGAGTGGCATGGGTTAGAATGTGGATATAGTAGAGAGAGACCACAGGAGGCTGATGAGGGGAGGACGGTTCATAACAATGGCTGAAACAGAGCAAATGGAATGGCAACAAACACATGGAAACCATGTGTTTGATGTATTTGATACCGTTCCCTGAATCTGCTCTAGCCATTACCACAAGCCTGTCCTCCCTAATTAAGGAGCCACCAACCTCCTGTGGTAGATAGATAATAAGATATTTACACAAATAAGAGACAACAAAGAGAAAAAGATGTGATGAGTAATGTGATAGGAGACATTACTTACCCAGTACTTCTTAGTTGTCCCATCATAGTTCCTCTCTTCTCCCCACCTGGAACAGAACACACAGGCGGATTACTGACATGATTGTTTTCAACTAAAGGGAATACATTATTATGAACTTCAGAGGTTTCTTCATTTTTCACTGGAAGTAAAAATAATCGGACAATTATTCTGTTGTGAATTGGGTTGTTTTTAACCTTTTACAAGTAGCTTTTTAAATATATCCCACGCCCACATAAGAATGTGCACACCTGAGAGTGTTTTGACACAACTGACACAATTTGAGTAAGAGCTATAAGTATAGGTAGAGATGCTGAGTACAAAACATCTTTCATCTCTTAACAGCATCCTGAAAACAAGATGTTATTTATGACCATGGCTAAGGAACACCAGAGCGATTATACTGCCCACACACACACACACACACACACACACACACACACACACACACACACATCATTCAGATTCCTCAGTAGCACACTGAATTCCCCCCTCTGCCACTTCCCCCCTCGCAGCTCAGGAAACAGGAAGGAGAGGGATGGCCAGTGAGGAAGTGGTCACCGCCCGACTCCTGTCATCTCACAGACAACAACAACATTGCTGAAGGTTGAGTGAGGCTCTAATAAATACACCTTACCCCTGTAGAGGTCTCTCTCTCTCTCCTCCTGGCCAAGGCACATACATTCCCATCATCCTTAGCTTCTGGTCCTATCTGGCAGTTGCCCTCAGTCGGACTTGGCCCATCGTCCCTGCGTCTTAGACCGACATTCCCTGCCCTCTCCCTTGCTACAGTTCTATTCCCATTCTGTTTGTGAACACCAGTTCCTAGGGCCTCTAGGAGCCTCATATTTTATAAGGGAATAGGAATGCTGGGAAAGAGAGGTTGTGTTTTCAGTTGTTGCCAACTCGGTAGCCTGCCACCAAAACATTGGCGAATAATGTTTTATTACTCGACTCTGGTTTGGACAATAGTTCAAGGGTCATCATGCTCTGAAAAAGCAAATACAAACAGCTGTACAAACATCCCAACCACATCTGAAATAGATGGAGACTGGAGGTTGCCTGACGACCCTTTAATTCCGCTATCGCTACATACATTCAGTCTGAGACTGCCATCCTAGAAGCCATTTCTGCTGACACCAAAGTGAGGGATGTTGTCCCCCACGCTGTTTTAACCACTTGTGTTCAGGCTCTGGCCCAACCCATCGGTTTCTGGGACCAATCAGAACGGTTAGAATGGGAGAAGTTGTCGGGAAGAAGATCAAATTCAGACTCATGGTGAAGAAGAAATGTTAGTGGGCGTGGCGTTTGGCCGGAGCGATGTGGTTGAATAGCCAGGCAAGGCAGGATGTGGGTTTTGGGAGGCCAAACTGTGTGTGTGTGGGTGTGTTTGCGTGTGTGTGCGTTTGTGCGTGTGTGTGTGTGCGCACATGTGTATGTGTGTGTGTACTTGTGTGTATACGGGCAGAGCCAGAGAGCCAGACAGAATTGGACCACTACGGAGCCCTTATCTCCCCCAGTTAGCGTTGTTCCCCCTGGACAATGAGGGACATACCAGTCCTCCCCCACCTTACCCCTGACCTCCTCTATGGGCCTGATCCCCTCTCTGTCCAGTACAGTTGGGTTCAACACACCAGACAATCCCCTTTCCACCAGAGTGGACCTCAATGCCCTAAACACAAACTTTCCCAGGCCCTTGGCTTAATAGAACGCACTGCAGCAGGATTTTGCTTGTAAAAACATCAAAGCTTGTGACAGTCAGGCTCTACGCARCCTGTCCTGACCCCCCTTCTTCCCCCCAACCCGTCTCCAAATCCATACCCTCGGTACCCACCGAGCCTCGCGTTCGTAGCCCAAACCAGCGAAAGAACCGCAGTGTTAGCGGAGGTTGGATGCAAAGGGAAGATGAGCTTCAAGCATCATCATCATCATCATCAGTAGAGCATGCTGCTCAGACTAGACACCAGCAGCGTTTTAGGACAGACCAGACAGGACAGACCGACCAGACAGGACAGACCATACTCCAGCAGTGTTCCAGGACAGACCAGAGCTAGAGTGTGCCCCAAATGGCACCATGTTCCCTATACAGAGCACTTATTTTGAGCTGAGCACTATGGGCCTTGGTGAAAGTAGTGCACTATAAAGGGAATAGGGCGCCATTTGGGAATCAGTTTTATGCTATTGATCTTGATAGACCGAGACTCGAGACCAGAGTTCCCCAACTTACTTTTTTATATATATATTTTTATATTGTTGGAAATCAGCTCCAAATGATTCTGTTCCCAAGTATTCCCACGCATAATAGAGAGACACGTGATTGCAGGGAAACTTCTATCAACATGTTAAATGTGCAACCAGAGGGAAAAAAATTCTAGATCACCTGTACTCCACACACAGAGTCAAAGCTCTCCCTCGCCCTCCATTTGGTAAATCCGACCACAACTCTATCCTCCTGATTCCTGCTTACAAGCAAAAATTAAAGCAGGAAGCACCAGTGACTCGTCTATNTCGCCCTCCATTTGGTAAATCCGACCACAACTCTATCCTCCTGATTCCTGCTTACAAGCAAAAATTAAAGCAGGAAGCACCAGTGACTCGTCTATTAAAAAGTGGTCAGATGAAGCAGATGCTAAACTACAGGACTGCTTTGCTATCACAGAATGGAATATGTTCCGGGATTCTTCCGATGGCATTGAGTAGAACACCACATCAGTCACTGGCTTTATCAATAGGTGCATTGAGGACGTCGTCCCCACAGTGACTGTACGTACATACCCCAACCAGAAGCCATGGATTACAGGCAACATCCGCATCAAGCTAAAGGGTAGAGCTGCCACTTTCAAGGTGCGGGACTCTAACCCGGAAGCTTACAAGAAATCCTGCTATGCCCTGCGACAAACCATCAAACAGGCAAAGCGTCAATACAGGGCTAAGATTGAATCATACTACACCAGCTCCGACGCTCGTCTTATGTGGCAGGGCTTGCAAACTATTACAGACTACAAAGGAAAGCACAGCCGCGAGCTGCCCAGTGGCACGAGCCCACCAGACGAGCTAAATCATTTCTATGCTCGCTTCGAGGCAAGCAACACTGAGGCATACATGAGAGCATCAGCTGTTCCGGATGACTGTGTGATCACGCTCTCCGTAGCCGACGTGAGTAAGACCTTTAAAAAGGTCAACATACACAAGGCCGCGGGGCCAGACGGATTACCAGGATGTGTGCTCCGGGCATGTGCTGACCAACTGGCAGGTGTCACTGATTGAGTCTGTAATACCAACATGTTTCAAGCAGACCACCATAGTCCCTGTGCCCAAGAACACAAAGGCAACCTGACTAAATGACTACAGACCCGTAGCACTTACATCCGTAGCCATGAAGTGCTTTGAAAGGTTGGTAATGGCTCACATCAACACCATTATCCCAGAAACCCTAGACCCACTCCAATTTGCATACCGCACAAACAGATCCACAGATGATGCAATCTCTATTCCACTCCACACTGCCCTTTCCCACCTGGAAAAAAGGAACACTTAAGTGAGAATGCTGTTCATTGATTACGGCTCAGCGTTCAACACCATAGTACCCTCAAAGCCCATCACTAAGCTAAGGATCCTGGGACTAAACACCTCCCTCTGCAACTGGATCCTGGACTTCCTGACGGGCCGCCCCCAGGTGGTGAGGGTAAGTAGCAACACATCTGCCACGCTGATCCTCAACACTGGAGCTCCCCAGGGGTGCGTGCTCAGTTCCCTCCTGTACTCCCTGTTCATCCACGACTGCATGGCCAGGCACGTCTCCAACACCATCATTAAGTTTGCAGACGACACAACAGTGGTAGGCCTGATCACCGACAACGACGAGACAGCCTATAGGGAGGAGGTCAGAGACCTGGCCAGGTGGTGCCAGAATAACAACCTATCCCTCAACGTAATCAAGACTAAGGAGATGATTGTGGACTACAGGAAAAGGAGGACCGAGAAGGCCCCCATTCTCATCGACGGGGCTGTAGTGGAGCAGGTTGAGGGCTTCAAGTTGCTTGGTGTCCACATTAACAACAAACTAGAATGGTCCAAACACACCAAGACAGTCGTGAAGAGGGAACGACAAAGCCTATTCCCCCTCAGGAAACTAAAAAGATTTGGCATNAACAACAAACTAGAATGGTCCAAACACACCAAGACAGTCGTGAAGAGGGAACGACAAAGCCTATTCCCCCTCAGGAAACTAAAAAGATTTGGCATGGGTCCTGAGATCCTCAAAAGGTTCTACAGCTGCAACATCGAGAGCARCCTGACTGGTTGCATCACTGCCTGGTAGGGCAATTGCTCGTTCTCTGACCGCAAGGCACTACAGAGGGTAGTGCGTATGGCCCAGTACATCACTGGGGCTAAGCTGCCTGCCATCCAGGACCTCTACACCAGGCGGTGTCAGAGGAAGGCCCTAAAATTTGTCAAAGACCCCAGCCACCCCAGTCATAGAATGTTCTCTCTACTACCGCATGGCAAGCGGTACCGGAGTGCCAAGTCTAGGACAAAAAGGCTTCTCAACAGTTTTTACCCCCAAGCAATAAGACTCCTGAACAGGTAATCAAATGGCTACCCGGACTATTTGCATTGTGTGCCACCCCAACAACCCACCCCAAACCCCTCTTTTTACACTGCTGCTACTCTCTGTATATCATATATGCATAGTCATTTTAACTATACATTCATGTACATACTACCTCAATTGGGCCGACCAACCAGTGCTCCCGCACATTGGCTAACCGGGCTATCTGCATTGTGTCCCGCCACCCACCACCCGCCAACCCCTCTTTTACGCTACTGCTACTTTCTGTTCATCATATATGCATAGTCACTTTAACCATATCTACATGTACATACTACCTCAATCAGCCTGGCTAACCGGTGTCTGTATGTAGCCTCGCTACTTTTATAGCCTCGCTACTGTATATAGCCTGTCTTTTTACTGTTGTTTTATTTCTTTACTTACCTATTGTTCACCTAATACCTTTTTTGCACTATTGGTTAGAGCCTGTAAGTAAGCATTTCACTGTAAGGTTGTATTCGGCGCACGTGACAAATAAACTTTGTTTGTTTTGTGTATAATGATAGCAAGGTTGAAACTGCTATGTTTTAGTCAGACATTATATATGTTTGGTCTTTTTGTGTTCAATTTGCAGTCTATAAAGGATTTGTAATTATGTTCTGCCACCAGACCATCCGCTCAAGAAAAATTCAGCTGCTGCCCGAATCCCGATAATCTAATATATTTATACATACATGTGAAATATTACTCACAAGCAACCAAGCAAACAGAGCACTCACTTGATGTCAGAGACAAACCAGGTATAGGTAAATAAAGTTTTCAGACATGGCTATGATTATACCACAAAAATGCGGTAGAAATACACACTGACAAATACACACATTCCTAAAATTAATGACACAATATCACGATGGAGACCCAAACAAGCAGCAGGACGGGCAGGCGTGAGTGATATTCCATCCTCTGTTTTCTTGAATCAATGGCCGATCAGATAAGGAGTTAGAGAAACTGCCCTCCATGACGGCTCGCAGCGCTCTTCTCAGAGCTCCTTTTTATTCAACTGGAAGGCATGTTCAAGCCAAAGACAACAAACCTCCAACTCCAGTTTTTATTATGGTGGCTTTAGCATTGCAGCAACGCTGGACACACGACGCACGCACGCAACTGCACGCACGCACGGCACGCACGCACGCACGCACGCACGCACGCACGCACGCAGCGCACGCAGCGCAGACGCACGCACACACACACAACACACACCACCAACACACACACACACACAACACACACATCACACACACACCACAACACACGCACGACGCACACGCACACGCGCAACACACGCACACCCTGCGCATGCCACACGCAGCACACACGCACACACGCACGCAGCACACACACACACACACACGCACCACACACGCACACCCCTGCGCAGGCCACCCAAGCCAAAAATTCCACGGTAGCTAACAGACTCAGATGGTGATAATTTCACGATAGTAAAGTATAGCATGTCATTGACATTTAAAAACCAGCTGGAGAAAAACACATCAAATGGCTCTTTACAAGAGGGAAGTGTGTTCATAACGCATGCCTTTCCTCATTCTAGTCATAAGTGTTCTAATGCCTAGAATACACAGCCCAGTCAAACAGTAGAAAACAAATACCTGGTCACTCAGACTAAACTATGATGTGAGTATTTGGCCGGGATGGGGTGTTGGGGGTAAAAGGTTGTGGAGGGGAGATGGAGAGAATACTGTCTGGGAGGAAATGTGCGCTCTTCATAGAAGTTGTCCTTAGGCACAGATCTAGGATCAGCTTACCCCCCCCAAAACCTAACCTAATCTATTAACCTCCAAACATCATCATTGACCTTAGATCCATGTCTAGGGACTCGCTCATTCTACTCCCAGAGGGAGACAGAGGGGTGGGGGTGGAGTGACAGGGGCGTGACGYGAAGGGGTGGGGAGGTGATCCAGGTGTGTAGTGTCTGCCTGCATTTTTGTGGTCTCTGTGGTAACTAAGGGGCTTGTCTGGGGAATAGAGGACTGGAGCCAAGGTGTGTCTCCGACAGAAGGAGCGACAGACAAAAGGGGAGGGAGGACATCTCTCTTTGGCACACTGGAGAACATAACACACCTGTGGTAGCATGCGGTCTGGGACTGTATACATGAAGATGCTTTCATCATTTGATAACTTGGAAAATGCAAACAAGTATACTGAGGTTTGCTATTGTTGGTAGACTTAGGCCGGAATTCAATGCAAGGTGAATTATAGCACAGTGCACTATAACAGACTGTAAAGGTAATTTACACGTCAGCTGCAATGTCACCTGTATAGTGTGCTGCACTATAATCCACCTTGTATTGAATCCCTGCCTTAGATATGAATTATGGAACATTTGATAAGATATATTGAATGCATTTAGTCCACAATAACATTTGAGGAAGGTGAAGACTGAACACAAGACATCCACAGTAACACCACCATTTTCTTCCCATACTGGCTCCCACATACTGACTGTCGAATTAAATGTAATCACAGAACAACGGATAGAAGACAACACAAAGCTATAACAGACAGCAGATGATTGACAGCCTTACCCTGTGATCCTGACGGAGTGTGTGTTGTGTTTGCGGTAGTGTGGCGGTTTGGTGAAGCTGACGTCTGTGTGTTTATAGATCCCACTCTTATAGACGAAGAAGTCCTCATGGACCTCCAGGATGGCTGCAGGYAAAAAAACACAAGCTAGATGAACTGGAAACACAGAACCACACTTTATACAGGCAGACAAATCTATAGCTTCTCAGATGGTTATAAAAGGACCAACCAAAGGCCCTTAGTTCATGCTTCAATATTGTTGAAAAACATAGATATAAGCAACTTTCCTATTAACCCATATTAGGTAAAGAAAGCATCACTGTAGTTCAAAGGTAACCAAGGCCTGGTTTCCCAAAACCATCTTAAGGCTAAGGTAATCGTTCGAACCTTTGTAGGAGCATCGTTTAATCTCCAAGCTTTTTCCCAAAACCATCGTTACTAAAGTTGCGCTTTAAAAAGCGTGTTATTTATCGACTGCCTCAGACCACTCATCAAACAGCTAATTACTTGGTTAGATGTGGGGGGGGGGTTTCTACGCCACATTATACACAGAAGATCTCTGCTAAACATAGAATCAAGATGTTTAGTTTATCTGTCTCTCTGTGACCGCCAATAACTTTACAATGAAGTTGACTACAAATTAGAGCTGGGACAATGAATCGAAAATGATTGACACCGACCATGCCGATCACTTATCGCAGGCATTTTGCTGATATCGTTCATTACAATAAGTAGCCTATACTAGAGAAATGTGAAGTTTGAAATTAAATAAGTTTGCRAATATTGGCGATTGGCTACAACCATCAATTTAGTAGTAGTAGTTGAAAGGATAATTTAAAAAACTATTGTGCACATTAATGTTATACACTTATCGTTCTATTTATGATTATTGCATTATTTTAGGCAATTTATTGCGACAAGCATTTTTTTTCCATATGGCACAGCTCTACTACAAATATAAAGTTGCCAATTACAGCCTTATTCTAAAATGTATTGAAAAATATATATACAGTACCAGTCAAAAGTTTGGGCACACCTACTCATTCAAGGGTTTTTCTTTATTTTTTACTATTTTCTACATTGTAGAATAATAGTGAAGACATCAAAACGATAAAATAACACATATGGAATCATGTAGTAACCAAAAAAAGTGTTAAACAAATAAAAATATATTTGATATTTGAGATCCTTCAAAGTAGCCACCCTTTGCCTTAATGACAGCTTTGCACACTCTTGGCATTCTCTCAACCAACTTCATAAGGTAGTCTCCTGGAATGCATTTCAATTAACAGGTGTGCCTTGTTAAAAGTAAATGTGTGGAATTTCTTTCCTTCTAAATGCGTTTGAGCCAATCAGTTGTGTTGTGACAAGGTAGGGGTTGTACACAGAAGATAGCCCTATTTGGTAAAAGACCAAGCCAATAGTATGGCAAGAACAACTGAAATAAGCAAAGAGAAATGACACTCCTTTATCACTTTAAGACATGAAGGTCAGTAAATCTGGAATATTTCATGAACTTCGAAAGTTTCTTCAAGTGTAGTCGCAAAAACCATCAAGTGCTATGATGAAACTGGCTCTCATGAGGACCAACACAGGAACGGAAGACCCAGAGTTACCGCTGCTGTTGCAGATAAGTTCATTAGAGTTACCAGCCTCAGAAATTGCAACCCAAATAAATGCTTCACAGAGTTCAAGTAACAGACACGTCTCAACATCAACTGTTCAGAGGAGACTGCGTGAATCAGGCCTTCATGGTCAAATTGCTGCAAAGAAACCATTACTAAAGGACACCAATAATAAGAAGAGAGTTGTTTGCGCCAAGAAACACGAGCAATGGACTTTAGACCAGTGGAAATCTGTCCTTTGGTCTGATGAGTCCAAATTTGAGATCTTTGGTTCCAACCGCTGTGTCTTTGTGAGAKACAGAGCATGTGTATTTCCCACCTTGAAGCACGGAGGGGGAGGTGTGATTACATTTACATTTAAGTCATTTAGCAGACGCTCTTATCCAGAGCGACTTACAAATTGGAAAGTTCATACATATTCATCCTGGTCCCCCCGTGGGGAATGAACCCACAACCCTGGCGTTGCAAGCGCCATGCTCTACCAACTGAGCCACACGGGAACGTGTGATGATGTGAGGTGCTTTGTTGGTGAGACTGTCTGTGATATATTTCTAATTCAAGGCACACTTAACCAGCACGGCTACCACAGCATTCTGCAGCAATATGCCATCCCATCTGGTTTGCGCTTAGTAGACTATATTTGTTTTCAACAGGTCAATGACCCAACACAACTCATTTAAGGGCTATTTGACCAAGAAGGAGAGTGATGGAGTGCTGCATCAGATGACCTGGCCTCCACAATCACAAGACCTCAACCCAATTGGGATGGTTTGGGATGAGTTGGACTGCAGAGTGAATGAAAAGCAGCCAACAAGTGCTCAGCATATGAGGGAACTCCTTCAAGACTGTTGGATAAGCATTCCAGGTGAAGCTGGTTGATAGAATGCCAAGAGTGTGCAAAGCTGTCATCAAGGTCATCTGTGGTCTGATGAAACCAAGGTTGAACTCTTTGGCCTTAATGCCAAGCATCACGTCTGGAGGAAACCTGGCACCATCCCTACAGTGAAGCATGGTGCTGTGGGTACAGGGACTGGGAGACTAGTCAGGATCGAGGGAAAGATGAATGGAGCAAAGTACAGAGAGATATAATATTTCTGTTTTTATTTTTAATACATTTGCAAAACAATCTAAAAACCTGTTTATGCTTTGTCATTATGGGGTATTGTGTGTATATTGATGAGTGGGAAAAACGATTTAATCAAGAATGGAATAAGGCTGTAACGTAACAAAATGTGGAAAAAGACAAGGGTACTGAACTCTTCCCGAATGCACTGTTTATAATTAAATATGTTGAAATAAATGTAATGTTCAACTGAGTTCTCTTTTGCAAATTGTAGGCTACTGTCTGTAATTTTGCTTAAATATATTTAATGATGTGTAACAACGTGTGCAATTTTGTGCCAAATCCTGATTTAGTGCATTATCATAGGGTAAGCATTGGAATAAGCCACCTCAATATTTGAAGCCCTCTGTGATAATATCTCTCTAGAACAGAAGCTCTCCAACCCTGTTCCTGGAGAGCTATCGCTGTCCGCTTCGCGCCTCTGTTTTCACCCCTAACCACTGTCCTGGAGTAGTTAACTGTCCTTGCTCCTGTTTCACCTCGCAACCAGGTCCTGTTCGCTGGAGAGCTACTGTCCTAGTCTGTTTTTCACCCCAACCCTGTTCCTCAGAGAGCTCACTGTCCAGAGATCTCTTAGTGTGTCGACCTCCCAAGCCGCTAATCTCACCATCACCTATTTTATCGCGCAATTAGCTGTTTAGGGATACGCTGAATAGGTTTACGTGCATGCAACTCGGGGCATTCGGAGTGATAACCTACACAGGAGGGTAGAATCTCCAGGAACAGAGCTTTTGGAGTGATATACCTACAGGAGGGTAGATCTCCCAGGACAGGGTTGGAGTGATAACCTACAGGCAGGGTAGATTCTCCAGGAACAGGGTTGGAGTGATAACACTACAGGAGGGTAGATCTGCTACAGGAACAGGGTTGGGAGTGATAACCTACAGGAGGGTGCACTCTCCAGCGACACAGGGTTTGGAGACCACCCTGCTCCTAGGAGCTGAACTCTGTCTATCCGTATTGTGGAATAATTCTTAACGTTAAGGTAAGATTTGAATGGAGAAAGCTGATCTGAGAGCAGGAGCTGTGCCTTTCTGTAGCTCTTATCAGCATTGGACTACATGCCTTCGCAACCGGTGTGTGACGCACTTAGGCCGGAGATTTCCGTCTGCGGGTGGGTGTTTTTGGCAGAAACTGCAGTGATATAAATCTTCCGAAGCCGTATGTAGTGTGTATGATGCGATCGTAAGGCCGAATTTCCATCTGCGATCTGGTGAAACCCAGCGGCCTTGGACGCTCAACCTTAAAATCAAGGAAACACGTTCCTATGCTGAATGTTAACCCTATTTGTACGAACTGGCGGGGCAGGAAGGGATCGCGAACCGTGGGTAAGAGATGTTCGCGTTACTTCTTCCTGAGGCAATTTCCCACCCAATTTTTTTCCCCCCCCCCCCCCCCCCTTGAGTAGAATCACACAAACATCAGCAAAGTACAACTGTAGCTGTGCGGGACTGGCTCTGATCGGCGGTGCACTAGAAACCCATTAGAGCTAACTCTGCCTGTGACTTTCACTCACTCCGAAAACCCATTAGAGCTAAATCCCTGTGACATTTCTCACTAGCCCCATTAAGAGATAAACTCCCCTGTGACTTTTCTCACTAGAAACGCCCATTTAGTAGGTAAACTCCCCGCTGTGACTTTCTCACCTCACTAAGAAACCCATTAGAGCTAAAACTCCCTGTGACTTTCCTCCTAGAAACCATTAGTAGCTAAACTCCCTGTGACTTTCTACTGACCCATTAGAGTAACTCCCTGTGACTTTCTCACTAGAAACCATTAGAGCTAAACTCCCTGTGACTTTTCTCCCACTGAAACCCAATGTAGAGCTAAAGCTACCTGTGACTTTTCACTAGAAACGGCCATTAGACGCTAAACTCCCTGTGACTTTCTCCACTTAGAAAACCCCATTAGAGCTGTAAACCTCCCTGTGACTTGTCTCACGCCTAGAAAAGCCATTAGAGCTAAACTCCCTGTGACTTTCTCACTAGAAACTCCATTAGAGCTAAAAGCTGCCCTGTGACTTTCTCACTTAGAAACCCCATTAGAGATAAACTCCCTGTGACTTTCTACTAGAAACCCCATTAGTATGCTAAAACTCCCTGTGACTTGTCCTCACTAAAACACCCATTAGAGCTAAACCTCGCCTGTGACTGTTCTCAGCTAGAAACCCATTAGGAAGCTAAACTCCCTGTGACTTTACTCACATAGAAACCCGATTATGAGCTAAATTCCCTTGTGACTTTCTCACTAGAAACCCCATTAGAGCTAAACTCCCTGTGACTTTCTCACTAGAAACGCATATAGACAGCTATCCTCCGCTGTGACTTTCTCACAGAAACCCATTAAGAGCTAAACTCCTGTGACCTCTCACTAGAAACCCATTAGAGCTAAAACTCCTCCTGTGACTTTCTCCACTAGCAGCCCATTTAGAGCTAAACTCCCTGTGACTTTTCTCACTAGAAAACCCCATTAGAGATAAACTCCCTGTGACTTTCTCACTAGAAAACCCATTAGAGCATAAACTCCCCTGTGACACACTTTCTCACTAGAAACCCATTAGAGATAAACTCGCCCCTGTGACTTTCTCACTAGAACCCATTAGAGCTAAACTCCCTGTGAACTTTTCTGCCACTAGAAACCCATTAGAGCTGTAAACCTCCCTGTGACTTTCTCACTAGAACCATTAAGAGATAAACTCCCTTTTGTGACTTTTCTCAACTAGCAACCCATTAGAGCTAAACTTCCCTGTGACTTTCTCACCAGAAACCCATTAGAGCTAAACTCCCTGTGACTTTTCTCAACTAGAACCCATTAGAGCTAATACTCCCTGTGGACTTTTCTCAACTTAGGAAACCCATTATAGAGCTAAATCCCTGTGACTTTCTCACTAGAAACCCATTAGGAGCTAAAATCTCCCTGTGACTTTCTGCACTAGAAACTCTCCATTAGAGCTAAACTCCCTTGAGCTTTCTCACTAGCCACCCATTAGAGATATTAACTCTTGTGACTTTCTCACTTAGAAACCCATTAAGGAGCTTAACACCTCCTGTGACTTTCTCAACTAGAAACCATTAGAGATAAACTTCCTGCTGACTTTTCTCACTTAGACACCCATTAGCAGCTAAACTTCCCTGTGACTTTTCTCACTCAGAAACCCATTAGAGCTAAACCGTCCTGGTGATCTTTTTCTCACTAGAACCCATTTAAGAGCTAATACTCCCTGTGACTTTCTCCTAGAAACTCAATAGAGCTAAACTCCCCTGTGACTTCTCACTGAAACCCCATTATGAGCTAAAGCTCCTGTGACCTTTCTCACTAGAAACCCATTAGGCTAAACTCCCTGTGACTTTCTTCCACTAGAAACCCAGTTAGAGGCTAACTCCACTGTGAACTTTCCTCAAATAGAGAAACTGCCTCATTAGAGATAAACTCCTGGAGTTCTGTCACTTAAGATAACCCATTAGAGATAAACTCCTGTGACTTCTGCACTAGAAACCCATGTAGAGATAAACTCTCCCTGTGACTTTCTCACCTAGGAAACCATTAGTAGCTAAAACTCCTGTGCTTTCTCACTAGAAACCCATTAGACTAAAACTCCCTGTGACTTTCTCACTAGAAAACGCCATTCCAGAGCTAAAACTCCCTGTGGCCTTTTCTCCTAGAAACCCCATTAGAGATATCAACTCCCTGTGACTTTTCTCCACTAGAAACCCCATTAGACAGCTAAACCTAACCCTGTGACTTTCTCACTGAGAACCCCTTAGAGAAGATAAAGCTCCCTGTGACTTTTCCATCACTAGAGGAACCGCATTACGCCGATACACTCCCTGTGCCCTTTCTCAACTAGACCACGCCATTAGAATAAACTTCCCTGTGACTTTCTCACTCAGACCACCCGCATTTAGAGATAAACTGCCCTGTGACTTTCTACCATAGACAACCCATCAGAGCTAAACTCCCTGTGACTTTCTCACTAGAAACCCATTAGAGCTAAACTCCCTGTGACTTTCTCACTAGAAACCCCACTGGGAAAAACAATCTGGAACTCTCGCTGAGTAATTCCCACATTTGGAGGACTACCTGTTCTTACTAGGTTACCATTCTCTTGTTCTCTTACTGCCAATAAACAAGGACACACACTCCTCTATGGCAAAGGCAACAACAGAAATTCAAGGGAAAAGAAAGGACAAGTTGTCAGCAGGCCAATGTTTCAGTCCTGCTGTTTGCAACAATACATCAAGGCTGGAACAGACTCATGCTACCTCTGTACAACCACACGTACACACATACACGTGCACATAAAGGTATACAGTGTACTAACACTCACACAGTCTACATTCCACTGTCTATTTGTCATTCTCTATTTCTCTCTTCCTTTCAATCTCCCTTTCTACGCATTTCACTCTCTCCATCCAAACTTCTGAGGAATTTTAAATTGTTTCGGACAACCGTGTATAATGAATAGCATCAGGAACACCAGTTGTATCCCCTGGCTAGGTGACCCAGATCAAATTGAGTCTGAGGTCACAGACATCAGTCAACATCACAGTTCTTTCAAAGGTCAAATTCCCTACCTGAGGCCTCACCTTTTTACACTTTACACTTTTCACTGCTTGTGAGGCAGTGTGAAACATGTGTTAAGAACTTCTCTCTGTTCTACAAAGAGAGAGGGAGCTCAGATATGTCTGTTTATGAATACTAGCAGATGCTTGGTGACGTTAACTAATTTCAACCAGGTGTTTTCCAGGTGACACATTTGTATCCAAAGTAATTGTATCTTAGGACATTGTCCATAAATCATAAGAAAATCATTACGGCAAGGTGAGAAGTCTACATATCAAGGTGTATAAACTAAGGGTTGGGTTGGAAGCTACACTATAAACAGTCCTAATCACTGGGGTTCGAGCTTTTGTCAATTGAGCTGCCTCAGCTATCCCTCTAAGCTAAAGCCTCTGGTGGCTGACAATGTTTTTTAGGTCTCTGGCATGTTCACCACATTACATACCCTGTACAAAGTCACTATTCCTCCTGAATATCAGTCCAACAATGTCCAACAATGGCATGATAAATCAGAGTTATAGCCAAACATCTGATACACATCCTCTCATACCCAATTTTCCTCCTTAAGCAGAAGCTAAGGCTGTCTTGCCCGTTTGTATTCATTCAGAAAACCAAGAGATGGCTCTGAGCGCTACAGCATGCACATATGGTTCCAGTATCTCATCATTTTACAGTTGCCGGTGGCAAATGCATGCACGCGCACACACAGTAAGTCATCATCACTAGACCATCCTACCTTGCACTGGGCCGTTATCCATAATCTCCTTCATGATCTCCTTCTCCTGTGAAGAAGCGAGAGATGGACAGAACTGTGATTAGATGAAAGGAAAGAGATGGACAGATCTGTGATTAGATGAAAGGAAAGAGATGGACAGATCTGTGATTAGATAAAAGAAGAGATGGACAGATCTGGTGATTTAGATGAAAGGAAAGAGATGGACAGAACTGTGAATTAGATGAAAGGAAAGAAGATGGACAGACTGTGATTAGATGAAAGGAAAGAGATGGACAGAACTGTGATTAGATGAAAGGAAAGAGATGGACAGAATCTGTGATTTAGATGAAAGGAAAGAGATGGACAGATCTGTGATTAGATGAAAGGAAAGAGATGGACAGATCTGTATTTTAGATGAAAGGAAAGAGATGGACAGAACTGTGATTAGATGAAAGGAAAGAGATGGACAGATCTGTGATTAGATGAAAGGAAAGAAGATGGACAGATCTGTGATAAGATGAAAGGAAAGAGATGGACAGAACTGTGATTAGATGAAAGGAAAGAGATGGACAGATCTGTGATTTAGATGAAAGGAAAGAGATGGACAGATCTGTGATTAGATGAAAGGAAAGAGATGGACAGATCTGTGATTAGATGAAAGGAAAAGATGGACAGATCTGTGATTAGAAAAGAAAGAGATGGACAGATCTGTGATTAGATGAAAGGAAAGAGATGAACAGATCTGTGATTAGATGAAAGGAAAGAGATGGACAGATCTGTAATTAGATGAAAGGAAAGAGATGGACAGATCTGTGATTAGATGAAAGGAAAGAGATGGACAGAACTGTGATTAGATGAAAGGAAAGAGATGGACAGATCTGTGATTAGATGAAAGGAAGAAGAATGGACAGATCTGTGATTAGATGAAAGGAAAGAGATGGACAGAACTGTGATTAGATGAAAGGAAAGAGATGGACAGATCTGTGATTTAGATGAAAGGAAAGAGATGGACAGATCTGTGATTAGATGAAAGGAAGAAGATGGACAGATCTGTGATTAGATGAAAGGAAAAAGATGGACAGATCTGTGATTAGATGAAAGGAAAGAGATGACAGATCTGTGATTAGATGAAAGGAAAGAGATGGACAGATCTGTGATTAGATGAAAGGAAAGAGATGGACAGAACTGTGATTAGATGAAAGGAAAGAGATTGACAGATCTGTGATTAGATGAAAGGAAAGAGATGGACAGATCTGTGATTCGATGAAAGAGACAAAGTGGAGGGAATATCAACATAAATCTGTAGATAATACAATACATCTCTCGGTGACTTGAGAGGTTATAGAGCCAGATAAATATGCTGTAATGATTTCCAACATTAAGCATAATTTAGAATGATTGATGGTGAGAGGTAATAAACCACAGGTAGGATGTTGTTCAGTGGGTCTACTTTGATTAGGATATAAAACAAGTGGGTGCATGTGGGTTCTCTAAGTGCACATGTACTCTGGAAACAGTTAGGCTGCCTCCTTAATGGCACCCTATTCCCTACATAGTGCACTACTTTTGACGAGGGTCCATAGGGTAGTGTACTATGTAGGGAATAGGGTGCTATTTGGGACACAGACTTAATGTAATAGATACAGGCTTTCCTGTTGATCTACTGTAGCTCACTCCAGTAGCATTCCCTGCTGCTACCCACTCTGTCTCTGATCAGTTGAGAAATCTGGCGTGTTCAAGTGTAAACCGGAAAATAGGCCCTACAGGTGAGTGATGTTGACGACTGATGTTGCCCAGAAGTTATCTAACTATAGCCTACCATTTAATATCTACACCTCTACTCTTTCTCTTTCTGCCACATGGAAATGGAAAGGCCTGCATCCTTCACAAGGAATTCATTTATGAGCGAGCAAARGGAGACTTCTGTACTTTCTTGACGGTAGAGAAAACACATTAAGACAAACACGTGAGAGAGATTATGGGCTAATGTAGCGTGAGGAATTCAGCCAGGTGTGTACAGAGCTCATGCAACGTACTTTACCATGGTTATGGAGGATTACAGAGTATGTTTTGCAAGCGGTGATAAACTGATGTCAGAGGTACACATCCCGTGGAGAGGTGTTGGACAGGAGATGTTTTGATGGTGGTAATAGTGTGTGTGTGTGTACATACGTTTGATGAGAGCCTGTAGGGAGGTGTAGACTGGTAGATATCATTGTGGTAGGTGTGTGTGCTGGGGCAGCGTGCAGTAGCCTGTCTCTTCCCTCTGCCCACAGAGCGACTCTGCATCATACAGAGGCCCACCTTCGCTGGCGTATGCTGGGGAGCAGAGAACGGGTAGCACTCCTCTGTCACCACACTAAGAGAGAGAGAGAGAGATGGAGGCAGATAGATGATGAGAGATAGAGAACATACCATATTCAATAAATCATTAACTCACAGCTAAAAAAACTTAAACTGACCCTTAATTTTATCATAAAAAAATATTGTGCCTGGTGTCACAGTGAAATATGTCCTACCCTCTGCGTCTCAGGTACCACCAGGCTCCGTCYATACGTCCTCCAGCACAGCCCCCTTGGTTGCGCGTGTCACAGGAAATTAGGTTCTGGGGCGACAGCTGAGGGGTCATGTGACCCATCGACTGGATGGAGATTCGATCCGATGCCACCGCTGATCAATGGAAAGTGAGATAGAAAGAAAGAGAGTGTTTTTAAATAAATTCTGTGAAATGTCCTAAGAGATGTTCTGTGGGAATGAGATGGAAGTTCAAATAAGTAATTTTATGACCATTTTACCAGCATCTTTCCATTATTTTGCAATATTGCTATATTTTCTTGACCCACATTTAACAGTATTTTACAAAAATTCCAGTAATTCACCAAAATACCAGCGTTTTACCAGTATTCTGCCAGCATTTTACCAGCCTTTTGCCAGTATTTTACCAGTACTTTGTCAATATTTTGCCCGTATTTACTTGCATTTGCCAGTATTCTGCCAGTGTTTTACTAGCATTTTGTGTCTCACCTGCAGTAGAGAAGGCCCAGGACGCAGCGCAGTTGCCCTGGTCCAGGGGTTCATGGATCTTTCCAGGCCACTTCTCTGCTGCGTTGAAGTACTGAGGCAGACGGTCATTCTGAGTATCCATATTCACCTGAGCATGGGGATATCGAACAGGAATTAGCTAATGTGCAGTTTCAATCCTGTTTCAATGTACTTGACCACCTTGATATTTTATTTGGAAGTATACAAATAAAATTAATTATTACTCCCAAAAACCTACAGTAGGTGTTCCAGCGGCCAGACGGTAAGAGCCTGACAAACCAACAGCAAGAGGAGGCTGACAAACCAACAACAAGAGGAGGCTGACAAACCAACTAACCAAGAGAGGCTCGACAAACTCAACAAACAAGAGGAGCTCAAACCAACACAAAGAGGCTGACAAACCAACAACAGGGGCTGACAAACAACAAAACCAAGAGAGGCTGACAACACCACCACAAGAGGGCTGACAAACCACCAACAAGAGAGGCTGACAACCAACACAAGAGGAGGCTGACAAACCAAACAAAAAGAGGGACTGACAAACCAACAAAAAGAATGGAGGCTGACAAACCAAACAAGAGGAGAGGCTGACAACCGAACAACAAGAGGAGGCTGACAAACCACCAACAAGAGAGGCTGACAAACCAACACAACAAGAGGAGCTGACAAACCAACAACAAGAGGAGCTGACAAACCAAACAACAAAAGAGTGACTGACAAAACAAACAAGAGGAGGAATGACAAAAACCAACAAGAGGAGGCGACAAACCAAACAAGAGGAGGCTGACAAACCAACAGGCCAAGAGAGGCTGACAAACACCAACAAAGAGGAAGCTGAAAACCAACAAGAGAGAGGCTGACAAACCAACAACAAGAGGAGGCTGACAAACCAACAACTAGAGAGCTGACAAAACCACAACAGAGAGGACTGACACCAACAACAAGAGGAGCGACAAACGACAACAACAAGTGACTGACAAAACAAACAACAAAGAGGAATCTGACAACCAAGATCAAGAGGGTTGACACAAACCAACAAGAGGAGAATGACAAACCAACAAGAAGGAAGACAAACCAACAGAGGAGAGCTGACCAAACCAACAACAAGAGGAGGCTGAAAACGAAAAAACGAGGAGGGGTGACAAACAACACGAAGAGAGTGAAACCGACAAGAGGCGTGACAAACCAACACAAGAGGAGCTGCACAACCAACAAGAGATATGGGCTTGAAAAACACAAAACAAGAGGAGGGCGAAAAACCAAAACAAGAGGAGGCTGACAACCAAGAAGAAAGACGAGGCTGACAAACAACAACAAGAGGAGCTGACAAACCAACACCAAGAGGTGACGACAAACAAACAAGATGAGAATGACAAACCAACAAGAGGAGGCTGACAAACCAACAACAAGAGGAGGCTGACAAACCAACCAACAAGAGGAGGTGACAAACCAACAAGAACGAGGCTGACAAACCAACAACAAGACGAGGCTGACAAACCAACAACGAAGAGTATGCTGACAAACCAACCAACAAGAGAGGCTG
>NW_019944035.1:145491-146752 GCF_002910315.2 Salvelinus sp. IW2-2015 | reverse complement strand
TTGTCTAGGGGTTTTGTATGTTTATGGGGCAGTGTCTAGTCTAGGTAAATGTATGTCTACGGTTGCCTAGATTGGTTCTCAATTAGAGACAGCTGTCTATCGTTGTCTCTGATTTGGAACCATATTTAGGCAGCCATATTCATTGGGTAGTTCGTGGGTTATTGTCTATGTCTATGTGTAGTGTTTGTGTCAGCACTATTTGTTTGTAGCGCCACGTTTGTTCGTTTGTTGTTTTGTAGTTTGTTTAAGTGTTGTTCGTTTCTTCTTTATTAAATAGAAGAATGCATTGTTATCACGCTGCGCCCTGGTCCTCCTCTCTTCCACCATATAACGATCGTGACAGAATAACCCAACAACCAAGGACCAAGCAGCGTGGTAAAGGACAGCAGCAGCAGCGGCAAAATACACAGGACTCCTGGACATGGGAAGAAGTTCTGGACGGTAAGGGACCCTGGGTTCAAGCTGGAGAATATTGCTGCCCTCGTGAAGAGCTGGAGGCAGCTAAAGCCGAGAGGCGGTGGTATGAGGAGGCAGCACAGAAGCGCGGCTGGAAGCCAGAGAGGCAGCCCCAAAAATTTATTGGGAGGGGGCTCTCGGGGAGTGTGGCGAAGTCAGGTAGGAGACCTGTGCCAACTCCCCGTGCTTACCGTGGAGAGCGAGAGTACGGGCAGACACCGTGTTATGCGGAAGAGCGCACGGTGTCTCCTGTACGTGTGCATAGCCCGGTGCGGTACATCCCAGCTCCTCGTATCGGCCGGGCTAGAGTGGGCATCGAGCCAGGTGCCATGAAGCCGGCTCAACGCATTTGGTTTCCAGTGCGTCTCCTCGGACCGGAGTACATGGCACCAGCCTTACGCATGGTGTCCCCCGTTCGCCAGCACAGCCCAGTGTGGGTTATTCCACCTTTCCGCACTGGCCGGGCTAAGGGGAGTATTCAACCAGGTAAGGTTGGTCAGGCTCGGTGCTCAAGAGCTCCAGTACGCCTTCACGGTCCGGTATATCCGGTGCCACCTCCTCGCACCAGCCCAGTACCACCAGTGCCAATACCACGCACCAGGCTTCCTGTGCGTATCCAGAACCCTGTTCCTCCTCCACTTACTCGCCCTGTGGTGCGTGTCTCCAGCCCGGTACGACCAGTTCCGGCACCACGCACCAAGCCTCCTGTGCGTCTCCAGAGCCCTGTACGCCCTGTTGCTGCTCCCCGCACTAGCCTTGAGGTGCGTGTCCTTAGCCCGGTACCACCAGTTCCGGCACCACGCAC
>NW_019944035.1:135568-139486 GCF_002910315.2 Salvelinus sp. IW2-2015 | reverse complement strand
GTTTTGTATGTTTATGGGGCAGTGTCTAGTCTAGGTGTATGTATGTCTATGGTTGCCTAGATTGGTTCTCAATTAGAGACAGCTGTCTATCGTTGTCTCTGATTGGGAACCATATTTAGGCAGCCATATTCATTGGGTAGTTCGTGGGTTATTGTCTATGTCTATGTGTAGTGTTTGTGTCAGCACTATTTGTTTATAGCGTCACGTTCGTTCGTTTGTTGTTTTGTAGTTTGTTTAAGTGTTCTTCGTTTCTTCTTTATTAAATAGAAGAATGCATTGTTATCACGCTGCGCCTTGGTCCTCCTCTCTTCCACCATATAACGATCGTGACAATCAAACTACTGTAGTAGTTTCGCTGCTAAAACACTCAACCACTGTCATTACCCCCTTATGGGATGCCTACAAGGCCCTCCCCCGCCCTCCCTTCGGCAAATCAGATCACCACTCCTACCTTCCTATAGGCAGAAAATCAAACAGGAAGTACCTGTGCTAAGGTCTACTCAAGCTGGTCTGACCAATCGGAATCCATGCTTGTTTTGATCACGCGGACTGGGATGTGTTCCGGATAGCCTCTGAGAATAATATTTACGTATACATGGACATGGTGATTGAGTTCATCAGGAAGTGTATAGGTGACTTTGTTCCAAATGTGACTATTATAACATACTGTTACAGGATTTTTGTGTTTAATGACTAAAATATGTATACATTTGACTTAGAAGTATAACTAAACAGAATACTACTATGTTACTGTAAGAATGACTCTTATTATAATCATAATGTTGAATATTATGTGTTCCTTGTTAGAAAGAATGGGTTTATCTTCAGACAGGCTAGAATGATGTCTCTACCCAGGGAGGGGAAAGACCTTGGGTTGGTTGCAGATAGTTTAACAGGTGGCAGACAACGTAATGAGGCTGTGAACTGTATTGCCATTGTATTCTAGAGGAGGATGGACATTAAAACCTATGACATCATCTTTATTATATAACCTGATGTAAATTGTACTATGATCAGTACTCTCGAGAATAAACGCTATTGATTGATTGATTTTGAGACTGGTTTCTGTCCATTTAATGCTGATAAGTATCTTACAAATTCTTATGTATGGACAGAGTGTTTTAATTGAATTGGTTGATAAACATAGGAATTAAATTCCTTTAACACATACCCAAACCAGAAATCTTGGATAGATGGCAGAATCCATTCAAAACTGAAAGCCCGAACAACTGCATTTAACCATTTCAAGGTGACTGGGAATATGGTTGAATACAAACAGTGTAGTTATTCCCTCCGTAAAGCAATCAAATGGGAAAAACGTCAGTACAGGAGATGCCGGCCCAGACGGCAGCGTCCTCAGAGCAGCGTCCTCAGAGCATGCGCAGACCAGCTGTCTGGAGTATTTACAGACATATTCAATATCTACCTCTCCCAGTCTGCTGTCCCCACTTTGCCTCAAGATGCCCACTATTGTTCCTGTACACAAGAAAGTAAACGTAACTGAACTAAATGACTATCACCCCTTAGCACTCCCTTCAATTTGCATACTGCCCCAATAGATCCACAGATGAATCAATCGCCATCGCACTGCACACAGGTGGACTTCAGGAAACAGCAGTGGGTTGCACGCCCCTATCCACATCGACGGGACCGCAGTGGAGAAGGTGAAAGGCTTTAAGTTCCTCGGCGAGACATACTGACAATTCTGAAATGGTCCACCCACACATACATTTGGTGAAGAAGGCGCAACAGTAAAAACAAGTGATCAAGGGAGAGACTGAAAAAACAGCTTCCATCTCAAAGGCCATCAGACTGTTACAGTGGGGCAAAAAAGTATTTAGTCAGCCACCAATTGGCAAGTCTCTCCACTGAGAACTGAGAGAGGCCTGTAAATTTTCATCATAGGTACACTTCAACTAATGACAGGACAAATGATAGATTTTTAATGAATTATTTGCAAATTATGGTGGAAAATAAGTATTTGGTCAATAACAAGAAGTTTATCTCAATACTTTGTTAATACTACCTTTGTTGGCAATGACAGAGGTCAAACGTTTTTCTGTAAGTCTTCACAAGGTTTTCACACACTGTTGCTGTTATTTGGCCCCATTCCTCCATGCAGATCTCCTCTCGGCAGTGATATTTGGGGCTGTTGCTGGCAAATTGATCGCGTGCAAAAGATCTTCAATGTTATGGCATTTCGTACCGTCAGACGTGAGATTTGAGCTGAGCGAGTCCATGGGAACCATCTGAAATGCTTCTTACGTTACAGGCCACTCCCTACATATGCGCTCTTGACACCGGGCGGTGTCTTCCTGGGATCATTGTCATGCTGAAAGACCCCAGCCACATTTCATCTTCAATGCCCTTGCTGATGGAAGGGGGTTTTCAACTCAAAATCTCACGATACGGCCCCATTCATTCTTTCCTTTACACGGATCAGTCGTCCTGGTCCCTTTGCAGAAAAACAGCGCAAAGCATTGATTTTTTCCACCCCATGCTTCACAGTAGGTATGTGTTCTTTGGAATGCAACTGCAGACTTCTTTGTCCTCAAACACGACGAGTTGAGTTTTTACCAAAAAGTTATATTTTGGTTCAATCTGACCATATGACATTCTCCATCTTCTTCTGGATCATCCAAATGCCTCTAGCAAACTTCAGACGGGCCTGGACATGTACTTGCTTAAGCAGGGAAACACGTCTCGCACTGCAGGATTTGAGTCCCTGCGCCGTAGTGTGTTAACTGATGGTAGGCTTTGTACTTTGGTCCCAGCTCTCTGCAGGTCATTCACTAGGTCCCCCCGTGTGGTTCTGGGATTTTTGCTCACCGTTCTGTGATCATTTTGACCCACGGGGTGAGATTCTTGCGTGGAGCCCCAGATCGAGGCAGATTATCAGTGGTCTTGTATGTCTTCCATTTCCTAATAATTGCTCCCAACAGTTGATTCTTCAAACCAAGCTGCTCAACCTATTGGAGATTCAGTCTTCTCAGCTGGTGCAGGTCTACAATTTGTTTTCTGGTGTCCTTGACAGCTCTTTGGTCTTGGCCATAGTGGAGTTTGGAGTGTGACTGTTTGAGGTATGTGGACAGGTGTCTTTTACACTGATAACAAGTTCAAACAGGTGCCATTAATATAGGTAACGAGTGGAGGACAGAGGAGCCTCTTAAAGAAAGAAGTTACAGATCTGTGAGAGCCAGAAATCTTGCTTTGTTTGTAGGTGAACCAAATACCTTATTTTCACCATAATTTGCAAATAAATTCATTAAAAATTCCTACAATGTGATTTTCTGGATTTTTTTTCTCATTTTGTCTGTCATAGTTGAAGTGTACCTATGATGAAAATATACAGGCCTCTCTCATCTTTTTAAGTTGGAGAACTTGCACAATTGGTGGCTGACTAAATACTTTTTGCCCCACTGTAATAGCCATCACTACCACCCGTTGCTCACTGTATATATTTTATAAATACTGGTATTCTATTCTATGTATTTTAGTCAATGCCTCTCCGACATTTGCTCATCCTAATATTTATATATTTCTTAATTCCATTCCCTTTACTTTTAGATGTGTGTGTATTGCTAGATACTACTGCACTGTTGGCCAATAGGACACAGGCAATTTAGCCTAGCCCGCAATAACTCTGCTAAAATATGTGTATGTGACTAATACAATTGATTTTGAATTTGATTTCACACATTATTATCTAGAAAAAGTGACTGTTAGGAACACATTCAGACGCTTTAACTCAGTACTTTGTTGAAGCACCCTTGGCGCGACTTACAGCCTCAAAATCTTTCTTGGGTATGATGCTACAAGCTTGGCACACCTGTATTTTGGAGTTTCTCTCATTCATCCTTTTGCAGATCCTCTCAAGCTCTGTCAAGTTGATGGGGAAGACATCAACTGTATAAAAAC
>NW_019944035.1:123933-135543 GCF_002910315.2 Salvelinus sp. IW2-2015 | reverse complement strand
ATTATCAGTGGTCTTGTATGTCTTCCATTTCCTAATAATTGCTCCCACAGTTGATTTCTTCAAACCAAGCTGCTCACCTATTGGAGATTCAGTCTTCTCAGCCTGGTGCAGGTCTACAATTTTGTTTCTGGTGTCCTTTGACAGCTCTTTGGTCTTGGCCATAGTGGAGTTTGGAGTGTGACTGTTTGAGGTTGTGGACAGGTGTCTTTTACACTGATAACAAGTTCAAACAGGTGCCATTAATACAGGTAACGAGTGGAGGACAGAGGAGCCTCTTAAAGAAGAAGTTACAGYTCTGTGAGAGCCAGAAATCTTGCTTGTTTGTAGGTGACCAAATACTTATTTTCCACCATAATTTGCAAATAAATTCATTAAAAATCCTACAATGTGATTTTCTGGATTTTTTTTCTCATTTTGTCTGTCATAGTTGAAGTGTACCTATGATGAAAATTACAGGCCTCTCTCATCTTTTTAAGTTGGAGAACTTGCACAATTGGTGGCTGACTAAATACTTTTTTGCCCCACTGTAAATAGCCATCACTACCACCCGGTTGCTCAACTGGCTATATATTTATATACTGTATTCTATTCTACTGTATTTTAGTCAATGCCTCTCTGACATTGCTCATCCTAATATTTATATATTTCTTAATTCCATTKTTTTACTTTTAGATGTGTGTGTATTGCTAGATACTACTGCACTGTTGGCAATAGGAACACAAGCATTTCGCTAAACCCGCAATAACATCTGCTAAATATGTGTATGTGACTAATACAATTTGATTTGATTTGATTTCACACATATTATCTAGATAGTGACTGTTAGGACATTCAGACACTTTACTCAGTACTTTATTGAAGCACCCTTGGCAGCGATTACAGCCTCAAATCTTCTTGGGTATGATGCTACAAGCTTGGCACACCTGTATTTCGGGAGTTTCTCTCATTCATCTTTGCAGATCCTCTCAAGCTCTGTCAAGTTGGATGGGGAGCATCACTGCAGAGCTATTTTGAGGTCTCTCCAGAGATGTTTGATCGGGATCAAGTCTGGGCTCTGCCTGGACTACTCAAATATATTCAGAGACTTGTCCTGAAGCCACTCCTGCGTTGTTTGGTTGTGTGCTTAGGGTTGTTGTCCTGTTAGAAGGTGAACCTTTGCTCCAGTCTGATGATGTCAGCGCTCTGGAGCAGGTTTTCACCAAGGATTTCTCTGTACTTTGCTACATTCATCTTTCCTTCGATCCCAGCTAGTCTCCCAGTCCCTGCCGCTGAAAAACATCCCCACAGCATGATGCTACCACCGCCATGCTTTACCATAGGGATAGTGCCAGGTTTCTTCCAGACATGACACTAGGCATTCAGGCCTTTGTTTCATCTTTGTTTCATCAGACCAGAGAATCTTGTTTCTCATGGTCTGAAAGTCTTTAGGTGCCTATTGACAAACTCCAAGCAGGCTGTCATGTGCCTTTTACTGAGGAGTGGCTTCCGTCTGGCCACTTTACCATAAAGGCCTTATTGGTGGAGTGCTGCAGAGATGGTTGTCCTTCTGGAAAGTCCACAGAGGAACTCTGGAGCTCTTTCAGTGACAATCAGGTTCTTGGTCACCTCCCTGACCAAGGCTCTACTCCCCCCGATTGAACAGTTTGGCCAGGTTGCCAGCTCTGGGAAGACCTTCAATGCTGCAGAAATGTTTTGGTACCCTTCCCCAGATCTGTGCCTCAACACAATCCTTTCGCGGAGCTCTACAGACAATTCCTTTAACTTTATGGTTTTGTTTTTGCTCTGACATGCACTATCAACTGTGGGACCTTATTTAGACTGATGTGTGAATTTCCAAATCATGTCCAAACAGTTGAATTTACTATTGATGGACTCTAATCAAGTTGTGGAAACATCTCAAGGACGATCAATGGAAACAGGATACACCTGAGCCCAATTTCAAGTCTCACAGGGGTCTGAGAACTTATGTATTTTTGGTCTGCAGTCCTTTGCATGCAAACAGTGCTGCATTGAAAGTCTGGGCGGTCCACATTGTCCCAGAATAAAGGAAAATAAACACAGCCCCTGCACCATTGAAAATGTTCAATACTGACCTCCATCTGAGAAATACGGCCAGCTAGGCTAGCTAGGCTTCTGTGTCTCTCTCCTTACACGATGAAGAAATGAACAAAAAGAGCACACAAAAATGGCTAAATCTATAAAGCAGAAATATGTTTCCTCCTTTAAATCCACACGAAAGCAGTGTCTTTGCACATACTGTTGGTCACAGCATCGGCTAATGTTGGTAGGCATACAATGCTATTCCAGCCAGTTCAGGTTGCAGGGAAAAGATAACAGGCATGTCACGTTCTGACCATAGTTCTTGTGTGTTTTACTTGTTTTAGTGTTGGTCAGGACGTGAGCTGGGTGGGCATTCTATGTTGTGTGTCTAGTTTGTCTGTTTCTATGTTTGGCCTAATATGGTTCTCAATCAGAGGCAGGTGTTTTGTGTTGTCTCTGATTGGGAATCATATTTAGGTAGCTTGTTTTGTGTTGGGGTTTGTGGGTGGTTGTCTTCTGTCTTTGTGTTCTGCACCAGATAGGACTGTCTCGGTTTTCACATTTGTTATTTTGTATTTTGTATAGTGTTCAGGTTATCGTCTCTTTGTTTATTAAATATGTTGAACACTAGCCGCGCTGCATGTTGGTCCTCTCCTTCACCAACGGAAGAAAACCGTTACAGAACCACCCAATTAACTCGGACCAAGCACCGTTACAAGGCACCAGGGAATCCAGCAGCAATTAGTGTGGGAAACCTCTGAGGTCCCAGACACAAGGGTTGGGAAACCTTGCTAGCTTGATACTGATAGCTACCAGCTAGGCTAGTAGCTAAGCTACGGTAAACAACTTCAGGCTTTTTGGTCTGGCAGGATCCCGGGACAGATTGTAGCTGGCACAGCAACTGAGGCTAACCGCAATGCAGGATCCAAAATAAAAAGTATTTAAATAAAACTTGGCAAGGAAACACTGTTGCAACTTTCAAAAAGAATACAATGAGGAGACAAAGATTTCAGGGTGGGTTATTGAGGCTAATAAAACCCTACAACAGTGGCCTCCACAACAGTGATTGAGGCAACCACTGGTAAGAGGCATGAAACCTTAGTAATTGCTCAACATGTCCCAGCCACAATAAATAATTTTACTGCTGTCTCCCTTTAACAGAACATTCAGCAGAAATCTCCTCATGGGCTGGTAGGTTTTATGTTGAAAGCAGATCTTACTYCAGTTCATTTTCATGGATTTGATTAATTAGCTGATTAGTTAATTTAGGTGTTATACCTTCTCTCTTCTGTCCCCCAGGAACTGGGTTCAATGTGTTTATTTATTTCCAACTTGCTGAAGTCTTCATTCTTCTGACAGTCTGTCTGGGATCATACTGGTTTTACAAGAAGAAAACCTGTCCTCAAGAACAAGGTCAGTATAATGCATCATTGTACCTTTGTTTAACGTATTTTGTTTGATAAGTAAAATGGTATTATTATTCTTAATTCGCTTTCTCCCCCTCTCTCTCTCTCTCTCTCTCTCGCTCACTCTGTTTTTCTCTCTCTCCAGATGATGGTGAGTAAGCAGAGTGATTGCTGTCTCTCAGGTTGATCACGGTGGGACCCAAAGGGGGGTGTTGATGTCATGAAAGTTGCCATGGGGACCATGACTGATGACTAATGATGATGTTATAATGATTATTGCTGTTTTAATTTTAATCAAGCTCAAACTCAAAGCACAGTCATATTTAGTTATTTTGACATACATTTGTAAAGTTTCATAATGTTCCTTAAGACCTGCCCTTAACAAATTAATAATGAATGATCTATGTGATGGTGCTAATTTAACATTTGAATTAGTAGTGTTTTTGTGGTTTTTCATTTGTACATACAGTTACATAAACTAATGAAAATGCTATTGTGTTTTTGAAAATACATTTTCTTTCATATTCGAATGTGACCTAAGACCTTCACAAACACATTTTTATTTTGCGAAAGCAAATATGTAGAGTTCAAAAGGTACTTACACTCAAAACCATGAAAATGAATAACCCAAGGAAATGCAAAAATAATGCACTTAATTTAATCAATGCTTAATAGTATACAAAAAGGTGCTAGAAAACAAAAACAGAGGATACGTTTTGACCTCATGCTTTTATTAGTGCTGTATAAACAAATTATTAAGATATGTACTTAAATGGGGATCTGTAACAGACACTTCCATTCTTAATGTAACTTCATGTTTTGATTTGATGTATTATTTGTGTGATTATGAATTCATAGAAATAAAWGCAAACTACTTTTGAAACATTCTGGACCTTGAGAATGGCGCCGAAGGAGATGACTGCCGTTTTACGATCCTGTAACCAATTGTGATATTGTGTATGTTTTTTTGCGTTATTTGTAACCTATTTTGAACATAATGTTTCTGCCATCGTGTCTTATGACCGAAAAAAGCTTCTAGATATCAGGACAGCGGTTACTCACCCCATGCTGGAGGAATACTTTTTCTTCAACGCGACGGACGGGATGGATTTATTTCAGACGCCCGACAAGACCCTCATCCCCGTCATTCACAGGAGAAAGAGACGGAGGTATTGTGGACGAAGGTCCCGCTTGCCTTGTAAGGAGGGTAGTCTACCTTTACCATCGGTCCTATTAGCCAACGTACAATAAATCGATAATAAAATAGACAAACTACAATCACGTAAATCCACCAACCGGACTGTCATGATATATAATGATAGGAGACAGGCGCAGGAATACGAAATATTTTTATTTATACGAAATAGCATACGTCATGAACGTGACAAGGACGAAGCCCAAAACAAACACGTGTATATATATAACACAGGGCTGTAACCCAAACAAAGAGTGAGATGTAATCCTCTAATAAATACACTGGACGAGACCAGTAATAACAAGTGCACACTAACACGGTAACAAGCAAGCTGATACAAGAAAGCACAGGTACTCACAAGACCAACGGACATTGAACAATAATCAGCAAGGACAATGGGGAACAGAGGGCACATATATACACCTACCAAACAGGGAAAATGGGAACCATGCGTAATGAGACAAGACAGTCTGGGGTTGGGGGGGTAACCATCCAGTTCAGTGACGCCTAGAAGGCGGGTGACCTAGACCTCCGGATCTGGTGAACGTAATGAGCAGCAGTACTGGGGGAATCCGTGACAGGGACATTAAAAACTGCAACTTCTTATGTTTCATCTGAGTCGTGGCTGAACGATGACATGAATAACATACAGCTGGCGGGTTAAAAGCTTAAGCTTAAGAAGATTAAAACAGCGGCCTCTGGTAAGACAAGGGGTGGTGCACAAAATTTAAGGAAGTCTAGAGGTCTTGCTCCCCTGAGGTAGAGTATCTCATCATTAGCTGTAGACCACAATATTTACCAAGAGAGTTTTCATCTGTATTTTTCGTAGCTGTCTATATACCACCACAAACCGATGCTGGCACTAAAACCACACTCAATGAGCTGTATACGGCCATAAGCAAACAAGAAAACGCTCATCCAGAGGCGACGCTCCTAGTGGCTGGGGACTTTAATGCAGGGAAACTTAAATCAGTTTTACCTCATTTCTACCAGTATGTTAAATGTGCAACCAGAGGGAAAAAAAACACTGGACCACATTTACTCCACACACAGAGACGCGTACAAAGCTCTCCCTCGCCCTCCATTTGGCAAATCTAACCTTAATTATATCCTCCTGATTCCCGCTTACAAGCAAAAACTAAAGCAGGAAACACCAGTGACTCGGTCAATAAGAAAGTGGTCAGATGAAACAGATTCTAAGCTACAGGACTGTTTTGCTAGCACAGACTGGAATATGTTCTGGGATTCTTCCGATGGCATTGAGGAGTACACCACATCAGTCWCTGGCTTCATCAATAAGTGCATCGARGACGTTGTCCCACTGTGACCGTACGTACATTCCCCAAKCAGAAGCCATGGATTWCAGGCAACATCCGCACTGAGCTAAAGGGTAGAGCTGCCACTTTCAAGGAGCGGCACTCGAACCCGGAAGCTTATAAAAAATCCCGCTATGCCCTCTGATGAACCATCAAACAGGCAAAGTGTCAATACTGATTGGATCGTACTGCACTGGCTCCAACGCCTGCCGGATGTGGCAGAGCTTGCAAAKTAATACAGACTACAAAGGGAAGCACAGCCGTGAGCTGCCCAGTGACACGAGCCTACCAGATGAGCTAAAATACTTATATGCTTGCTTCGAAGAAKGTAACATTGAAGAATGCATGAGAGCTTCAGCTGTTCCGGACGACTGGCTCAAACGCATTAGGAAAMAAAGAAATTCCACAAATGACCTTTTAACAAGGCACACCTGTTCATTGAAATGCATTCCAAGTGACTACCTCATGAAGCTGGTTGAGAGAATGCCAAGAGTCTGCAAAGCTGTCATCAGCTAAGTAGCGAAGTAATTACAATTTAGCAAATTAACACTGGAGTGATAGATGTGCAGATGATAATGTGCCAGTAGAAATACTTGTGAGCAAAGGAGCAAAAAAGGTAGTTGGATGAGCTATTTACAGATGGGATATGTACAGCTGCAGCGATCGGCAAGCTATTCAAATAGCTGATGCTTATAGTTAGTGAGGGAGATATAAGTCTCCAACTTCAGCGATTAATGCCATTCGTTGCAGTCATTGGCAGCAGAGAACTGGAAGGAAAGGCGGCAAAAGAAGGTGTTGAATTTTGGGGATGACCAGTGAGCCAGGTCGATGAAGACAGCTGCACAGTACTGTCTTTTATCGATGGCGGTTATGATAATGTTTAGTACCTTGAGCGTGGCTAAGGTGCACCCGTGACCAGCTCGGAAACCGGATTGCACAGCGGAGAAGGTACGGTGGGATTCGAAATGGTCAGTGATCTGTTTGTTAACTCGGCTTTCGAAGTCTTTAGAAGGGCAGGGCAGGATGGATATAGGTCTGTAACAGTTTGGTTCTAGACTGTCACCCCCTTTGAAGAGGGGGATGACTGCGGCAGCTTTCCAATCTTTAGGATTCTCGGACGATAGGAAAGAGAGGTTGAACAGACTATTAATAGGGGTTGCAACAATGACGGTGGATAATTTTAGAAACAGAGGGTCCAGATTGTCTAGCCCAGCTGATTTGTACGGGTCCAGGTTTTACAGCTCTTTCAGAATATCTGCTATCTGGATTTGGGTGAAGGAGAAGCTGGGGAGGCTTGGGCAAGTTGCTGTGGGGGGTGCGGAGCTGTTTTCCTGGGGTAGGGGTAGCCAGGAGGAAAGCATGGCTAGCCGTAGAGAAATGCTTATTGAAATTCTCGATTATTTATCGGTGGTGACAGTGTTTCCTGGCCTCAGTGCAGTGGGCAGCTGGGAGGAGGTGCTCTTAATCTCCATGGACTTTACAGTGTCCCAGATCTTTTTTGGAGTTATAGCTACAGGATGCAAATTTCTGTTGAAAAATCTAGCCTTTGCTTTCCTAACTGACTGTGTGTATTGGTTCCTGACTTCCCTGAAAAGTTGCATATCGCTGGGACTATTCAATGCTAGTGCAGTACGCCACAGGATATTTTTGTGATGATCAAGGGCAGTCAGGTCTGGATTGAACCAAGGGCTACATCTGTTCTTAGTTCAATTTTATTGAACGTGGCATGCTTATTTAACCTGTCTAGCCCCAGCGTTCCGCTAGAGGAACTCTTCCCACATTCCACTGAAAAGGCAGAGCGCGAAATTCAAAAAGTATTTTTGAGAAATATTTAACTTTCACACATTAACAAGTCCAATACAGCAAATGAAAGATACACATCTTGTGAATCCAGTCAACATGTCCGATTTTTAAAATGTTTTCCAGCGAAAACACCACATATATTTATGTTAGCTCACCACCAAATACAAAAAAGCACAGACATTTTTCACAGCACAGGTAGCATGCACGAAACCAACCAAACTAACCAAGAACCAACCAAACTAACCAAGAAACAACTTCATCAGATGACAGTCCTATAACATATTACACAATAAATCTGTTTTGTTCGAAAAATGTGCATATTTGAGGTATAAATCAGTTTTACATTGCAGCTACCATCAAAAATAGCACCGAAGCAGCCAGAGTAATTATAGAGACCAACGTGAAATACCTAAATACTCATCATAAAACATTTCTGAAAAAAACATGGTGTACAGCAAATTAAAAACAAACATCTTGTGAATCCAGCCAATATTTCCGATTTTTTAAGTGTTTTACAGCGAAAACACAATATAGCATTATATTAGCTTACTACAATAGCCTACCACACAACCGCATTCATTCATCAAGGCACGTTAGCGATAGCAATAGGCACGTTAGCGATAGCGAATAAACCAGCAAAAGATATTAATTCTCACTAACCTTCATAAACCTTCATCAGATGACAGTCCTATAACATCATATTACACAATACATATATGGTTTGTTCGAAAATGTGCATATTTAGAGCTGAAATCCGTGGTTACACATTCTGAAAACTTAGCATCTTTTTCCCAGAATGTTCGGATATTTTTCTGACACTCACCTATTCTGACCAAATAGCTATTCATAATCTTTACTAAAAAATGCATGTTGTATAGGAAATGATAGATACACTAGTTCTTAATGCAATCGCCGTGTCAGAATTCTAAAAAGAACTTCATTACGATATGCAGCTTACGTTATTGCGAGAGAGCCCACAAAATCTGGGCGCTAACTAAAAGTAAACATGTTCGACAGATATATGAAATACCATCATAAATGGGTCCTACTTTTTGATGATCTTCCATCAGAATGTTGTACAAGGGGTCCTTTGTCGGGAACAATCGTTGTTTGGTTTTAGAATGGCATTTTTCCCTCTCGAATGAGCAAGCAAAACTAGCTAAGTGGCTAGCTCTCCTTCGTCACCAAACGCAAAGAAGGCAACACGCCTAAACTCCCGAAAGAATGTCAATAATCTAATAAAACTTTATTGAAAAAACATACTTCACGATGATATTATTACATTTATCAAATAAAATCAAAGCCGGAGATATAACACGTCTATAACGAATGCTTTTCATAAGCCAATACTGGTGACCTTTATGCGCTTCCTGAACAAAGGAATTCTGGGGTCATGTCATTCCAAGCTGTCTCTTTTCACCATAGAAAGAGCTAGAGACCCCATTTCACCTCTCACAGCCTATTGACATCTAGTGGAAGGCGTATGAAGTGCATGTATACTAATAGAATTCAAGCAAACGATTAGGGAGGCCCTGGAACAGAGCCTGTATTTCAGATTTTTCACTTTCTGACAGGAAGTTTGCTGCAAAATGAGTTCTGTTTTACTCACAGATATAATTCAAACGGTTTTAGAAACTTGAGAGTGTTTTCTATCCAATAGTAATAATAATATGCATATTGTACGAGCAAGAATAGAGTACGAGGCCGTTTAAATTGGGCACGATTTTCTCCCAAAGTGAAAATAGCGCCCTCTATCCTCAACAGGTTTTAAGACGGTGAGGAAATTACTTTTAAAGAACAACCAGGCATCCTCTACTAATGGGATGAGGTCAAAATCCTTCCAGGATACCCGGTCCAGGTCGATGAGAAAGGCCTGCTCGCAGAAGTGTTTTAGGGAGCGTTTGACAGTGATGAGGGGATGTCATTTGACCGCGTACCCATAACAGATGCAGGCAATGATGCAGTGATTGCTGAGATGCTGATTGAAAACAGCAGAGGTGTATTTGGAGGGCAAGTTGGTCAGGATAATATTCATGAGGGTGCCCCTATTTACGGATTTAGGGTTGTACCTGGTGGGTTCCTTGATGATTTGTGTGAGATTGAGGGCATCTAGCTTAGATTGTAGGACGGCCGGGGTGTTAAGCATATCCCAGTWTAGGTCACCTAACGAAACYTACTCTGAAGATAGATGGGAGGCAATCAATTCACATATGGTGTCCAGGGCACAGCTGGGAGCTGAGGGGGGTCTATAACAGGCGGAAACAGTGAGAGACTTATTTCTGGAGAGATTACATTTTTTAATTAGAAGCTCAAGCTGTTTGGTCATAGACCTGGAAAGTATGACAGAACTTTACAGGCTATCTCTGCAGTAGATTTGATCTCCTCCCCCTTTGGCAGTTCTATCTTGATGAAAAATGTTGTAGTTGGCGATGGAAATCTCAGAATTTTTGGTGGCCTTCCTAAGCCAGGATTCAGGTCACAGCAAGGACATCAGGGTTTGCAGAGTGTGCTGAAGCAGTGAGTAAAACAAACTTAGGGAGGAGGCTTCTGATGTTAACATGCATGAAACCAAGGCTTGTACGGTTACAGAAGTCAACAAATGTGAGTGCCTGGGGACACTGGGTTGGAGCGAGCGGTCGGTCGGTCGCATTTCGCACTTCGCACTTCGCTCCGCAGGTAGTATAACTTTTCATTACATTTCATTATAGTACAACGGTTTGATTTGTCTGATCTTAGCAATTTCTTCTTAGCTAGCTACATAGCCGTCTTTGTATCAAAGATAATTGCGTAATTATCGTAATTCGTCGTCCTAACGTAGTCAACACTGCTATCTGGCCTGCAGCTAGCCAGCTAGCCAGCTAGCCAACGTCCACCGTCTACCGAATAGCAGCACTGTAGAATCTATTACACTCAACGGAACGACTTGATTAGTGTAGTGTTAGCTAGCTACATAGTTGCCTTTGCTGTCTTCGTATCCAAGGTAATTGTGTAGTTTAGAGTGTGTAGTTTTAGAGTGATTATCTCAATTTACCGAGGTTAGCTAGCCAGCTATTTGTCGTCCTTCTTAACGTAGGAAACACTGCTAGCTAGCCAACCTCCAACAGCTAGTCAACGTCTACCGAATAGCAGCACTGTAGAAACTATTACATTCAACGGAACGACTTGATTAGCGTAGTGTTAGCTAGCTACATAGTTGTCTTTGCTGTCTTCGTATCCAAGATAATTGTGTAGATTACAGTAATTATCGTAATTTACCGAGGTTAGCTAGCCAGCTATTTGTCGTCCCTCTTAACGTAGGTAACACTGCTAGCTGGCCAGCAGCTAGCCAGCTAGCCAACGTCTACCGTCTACTGAATAGCAGCACTGTAGAGACTATTACATTACAACGGAACGACTTGGTTAGTGTAGTGTTAGCTAGCTACATAGTTGTCTTTGCTGTCAAGATAATTGTGTAGTTTGTGTAGTTTTTGAGTAATTGTCGAGGTTACCTAGCCAGCTACACTTTCAAACTAAGTCAACAACGCAGCCACTGCTAGCTAGCCTACTTCAGCAGCACTGTATCATTTTTAGTCAATAAGATTTCTTGCAACGTAAGTTTAACTTTCTGAACATTCGAGACGTGTAGTCCACTTGTCATTCCAATCTCCTTTGCATTAGCGTAGCCTCTTCTGTAGCCTGTCAACTATGTGTCTGTCTATCCCTCTTCTCTCCTCTCTGCACAGACCATACAAACGCTTCACACCGCGTGGCCGCTGCCTGGTGGTCCCAGCGCGCACGACCCACGTGGAGTTCCAGGTCTCCGGCAGCCTCTGGAACTGCCGATCTGCGGCCAACAAGGCAGAGTTCATCT
>NW_019944035.1:112838-123908 GCF_002910315.2 Salvelinus sp. IW2-2015 | reverse complement strand
AATATCATAGCTCTGATTAATATTAAATGATGATATATGTTGATCTCGAAGTAGTATTGGACTTTATAAGTTCAAGGATAATAATCAGGAGGTCTCCTATCCATGGTTCAACTTCTAGGGGAAGCATTGTGGCGATCTATATACTTGGGTCAATGTCAGGCCCTAGTTGGTCTCCTCCTAGCAGTGATGCTTGGTAAGCAGCTGGCTTGATATTCAGGTAGGGAGAAGGAGAAAGTCCAGCACATAACAAGAGGTTATGAATAGGAACAGCTATGTTAGCACCTGAACCATAAGAATGTTAACCAGGAACACAAGTTACTGATCAATAGAGATGCTATCAGGAACACAGAGGTCACATATGGTTGTGTCAGCCAAAGTAACATAAGGATCGTGAGTGTACTGTGTCTAATGCACACCACGTGATGTACTCATGTGGATTTTCAGATTGCAGAACTCAAATGTATCACGCTCCTCAGAATGAGGAGTGGCGACCAACCTGTGATACTTGCTAACAGAGGGAGGACGAAGAGATTAAGGAAACTCATATAAGACTTCAGGTCTTTCCCAGAGAAATAGTGTATTGTGGAGTCGACACGCACACTAGATTGAGATCAAAAATACTCATGGAATTTCCTAGTCTCAAAAACAAGACTCTTATAACAAATTTTCTATTGATAACTTTTTATTAGTCAGTCAGTTAAGAGAACAAATTTCTTATATTGTATCAATATGACAACCTAGGGAGAAACAGTGGGTTAAATTCATTGCTTGGTGCAGGTGCCAGAACCAACGATTTTTATCCTTGTCAGTTGGAATTGAAACAAAGCAGATCCTTTCAAAATTACGGGTCACCAAAACGCTAACTAAACCATGTAGGGTACCTGGCTGACTTAAATGTACCACCGTTAAATCTGTATGCAAGCTATTATACAATGTGGAATACAACTATGAGATTGACAGCCCAATCCACACATAAGCGGTCACCACACTGCTGTCGCTGATATAACTCAACAAATATTTAAAGATTTACGAATTAGAGTTATCCTGATCCTGAAAAAAATTATACAGCTGTTTCACTTGTATATCGTGATTCCACGATGCCTGGTCTTTCAGAAGTTGAGTGGGAGTTGGCATCGCGCAGTAGGCCTTCTGGTTTAGGAGTGTATTTGGACACCTAGTTAATGAAAAAGGTTTTGCATTGAATCAAATCCCCCTGAAGGAGCTGAACATAGGGTAAGCAAAATGTTGTTGTTTTTTTGCTCCCTGAAAACAAGGGCAGTTTTAACCCACTTTTTCCTAGGCCTGTTCCACTGGAAAAATAAGAATTTATTCTTAAAAACTGAAACTATCGCCCCTAAATTTATAAAGGGTAAAAAACATTTTTTTTTTAAATGGGACAGTTGGTATGAAATATCTGGTTTGCCATCGTCCGCCAGGCATAGAATCTTGGTTTCTCCCCTGGGAGGGGTTTTGTTAACTTCAGACTGGTTTGTGGGCTACATACCTTCCTGGTACAAAGAAGGAGGAAGCCCTCCTCACTTGGGTTAACCATATCGAATGTCTCCACTCAAAAATTTTACTGGGTTACTTGAAGGTGGGTTCTTTTTAAGAATTCCATATTTTTATCGTTACGTGTCTTTTAGGAAGGGGACAGGGTTCCTTCACACAGCTCGGGTAACACTGGGGGCTCGCATCAGTGTAGCATTAGTGGTAACAGTAGGTCTCCATTCGCCTGAGGATAAGAGCGAAGATATCCATACCTCATAATTCTGCTTTTCTGAACAAAATAGAAGGCAATGCAAAAAGTATAAAGCTGAATCAGAACACAAATAAAGTTAAATATACCATGAGTAATTTATTCCAAATACGCACATGTAGCAGTGCAAGACATGTTGTCGTTGGTTCCATGTAAATGTTGTCTTTTTTTTTGTATATATTTCAATATATTATTTTAATGCTCTTTATCCATTTTTTTTTTATTAAATATAGCCTTCCGGAAACCCACTCACCCAAATGTGATAGGGGATCTGCTTTATTTTAGACCTTATAGCAGAACCAGAATCAAGAAGCTAGCCATCAGATGCTAACCAGCTAATTACGCTACTAGCTAGCTGCTGCTATGGAGTGGCCCAGCCCCGAAGTGAGCTTTGAGCAGGCCCATCTCCCGGCCTGCTCAGTGGACCCCTAATGATCACTCGGCTACACAGCCTGATGCCCCAGGACTCTTCACTAACACGATTAGAAGCCACTACATCGCCCGGATTCCCTGCGTAAGCTCTGGACCTTTGCATCGGATCATTTGCAAAACTAGCTAGCTGCTTACCCGAGTGGCTATAGTGGCTAACACCCTTGTCCCCGAAGCTCAGCAACCAGTTAGCCTCGAGCCAGCGCACATCTCCCGCGGTAGCTAACTTATTTACTCCAGCTACAATACCTATTTGCCAATTTGGCCTGGGACCCTGTGTCGACACGGAGCCCACGCCTGATCCATCACGGACTGGTCTGCCAACGTAATTCCGTCCGAAGTATGCCTTCACCCGGCCTTTAGTCGGACATCCAGTGAAGCATGCTTCTGTTAGCCCGGCCTTGCTACTTTAGAACGCTGTGTCTCCAGTTTGTTAGCGTCAGTAAACGACTTAAACCTGTTTCATCTGTTGCTGTTTCCGTGACCCTGTGATCACCTGGCTTGCATAGCATGGTGCCTGCTGGACTGTTCATTAATCATGGTACTCCAATTTTGCTTATCTTGTTTTTTCTGTCGCCCCAGCCTCGAACTTCAGGCCCTGTGTGTTATGTTAATCTGATCCTCGCTGCCCATTCATTGCTATTTTGTACCCCTCATCCTACTGCCTACTCTTGTTCTCTTCGCGGTGGTGTTAGAGCTTAACCCAGGCCCTGTGTGTCATTTTACATTACATTTACATTTAAGTCAGTTAGCAAGACGCTCTTATCAGAGCGCACTTACAAGTTGCGTTGGCATTCACCTTATGATGTCCAGTGGAACAACGCACTTTAACAATAGTGTGCATCTAACTCTAAGCGGGCGGGGGGGGGTTAGAAGGATACTTTATCCTATCCTAGGTATTCCTTAAAAGAGGTGGGGTTTCAGGTGTCTCCGGAAGGTGGTGATATGATTCCGCTGAAACCTGGCGTCGTGGGGGAGTTTGTTCCACCATTGGGGTGCCAGAGCAGCGAACAGTTTTGACTGGGCCTGAGCGGGAACTGTACTTCCCTCAGAGGTAGGGAGGCGAGCAGGCCAGAGGTGGATGAACGCAAGTGCCTTGTTTGGGTGTAGGGCCTGATCAGAGCCTGAAGGTACGGAGGTGCCGTTCCCTCACAGCTCCGTAGGCAAGCACCATGGTCTTGTAGCGGATCGACTTCAACTCCGGAAGCCAGTGGAGAGAGCGGAGGAGCGGGGGGTGACGTGAGAGAACTTGGGCAAGGTGTGACACCAGACCGGGCTGCGGCGTTCTGGATGAGTTGTAGGGGTTTTAATGCACACCGGCGGAGCCAGCCAACCAGCGAGTTGGCCGGTAATTCCAGGACGGGAGATGACAAGTGCCTGGAATTAGGGACCTGCGCCGCTTCCTAGTGGAGGCCAGGGTGTTACTCTGCGAATGTTTGTAGCAGCATGAGACCTACAGGAACGGCGGTGTCACCGCCTTGATGTTGAAAAAAGGACAGTTTAGAGTATATTTGTTAGGCAGTTCTAATTAATAGATGTAATGAGCGTTTTGTGAACACAGATCTGTCCTGGTCTAGCCAGTAGAACTCACCGGGCCTGTCTGAAACTACGGGAGAATAGCCGTTTGACTCTTGGCAACGGGACAAACTCCTAGGATACAAAAATGCAGAGTAAATGGTATCTGTAAAACAACTTGTCGTTCTCAGCATAAGCGGTGTTAATGTAGGTGTCCAGGATCCCTGCTTCTAGCACTGGAGACACCAGATCCACTATGGAAGACAGGGCGGCATGTTCCTTCCCGGGAGCAAGGAAGCAGAGCTGCTCGTCTTGCCCGTATGGTTGTCGCTCTGAGAGTGGATGATCGCTTACTGGATTCCACACTGATACTGTCTGCCAAGACATGCAAGAGATGCGATTCGCCACCTGGTTATCAGAATGGGGGGAAAGAAGAGAAGATGAATTATTGCTGTGTCGTCCTTGCAAGCAATGATAGGAAGAGAATTCCATATGTGAGGATAACGAGTCCTAAGTGACTTGTGTTGTATAGGCGAGAATAGGGAGAGGCCTAGACAGAAGCCCTGGGGGACACCCAGTGGGTGAGAGCACGTGGTGCGGGAGACCGATTCTCGTCCATCGCCACCTGGTTAGGCAGCGACCTGTTCAGGTAGGACGCAATACCAAGCGTGGGCCGCGCCGATGATGCTCAATCCTGTGAAGAGGGTGAGAGGCAGGATCTTGATGGTTTCACAGTATCAAGGCAGCCGATAAGGTTCTAGAAGGATGAGGCAGAGTGAGAGAAGTTCAGATGCTTTCAGCACGGTGCGAAGCGCCTTCCGTTGACACAGGAGAAGAGCAGTCTCAGTTGAATGACTAGTCTTGAAACCTGACTGATTTTGGATCAAGAAGGTCATTCTGCGGAGATAGCAGGAGAGCTGGCCAAGGACGCACGTTTCAAGAGTTTGGAGAGAAAAGAAAGAAGGGATACTGGTTCTGTAGTTGTTGACATCAGAGGGATCGAGTGTGGTAGTTTTTTCAGAAGGGTGCAACTTCTCGCTCCTTGAAGGCGGAAGGGACGTAGCCAGCGTCAAGGATGAGTTGATGAGCGAGGTGAGGTAAGGGAGAAGGTTCTCCGGAAATGGTCTAGGAGAGAGAGGAGGGGATAGGTCAAGCGGGCAGTTGTTGGGCGGCCGGCCGTCACAAGACGCGAGATTCATCTGGAGAGAGAGGGGAGAAAGAGGTCAAAGCACAGGGTAGGGCAGTGTGAGCAGAACCAGCGGTGTCCGTTTGACTTAGCAAACGAGGATCGGATGTCGTGCGACCTTCTTTTCAAAATGGTTGACGAAGTCATCTGCAGAGAGGGAGGAGGGGGGGGGGGGGGAGGAGGATTCAGGAGGGAGGAGAAGGTGGCAAGAGCTTCCTTGGGTTGAGGCAGATGCTTGGAATTTAGAGTGGTAGAAAGTGGCTTTAGCAGCAGAGACAGAAGAGGAGAAATGTAGAGAGGAGGGATGAAAGGATGCCAGGTCCGCAGGGAGGCGAGTTTTCCTCCATTTCCGCTCGGCTGCCGGACCCTGTTTCTGTGAGCTCGCAATGAGTCGTGAGCCACGGAGAGGAGGGAAGGACCGAGCGGCCTGGAGGATAGGGGACATAGAGAGTCAAAGGATGTAGAAAGGGAGGAGAGGAGGGTTGAGGAGGCAGAATCAGGAGATAGGTTGGAGAAGGGTTTGAGCAGAGGAAGAGATATAGGATGGAAGAGGAAAGTACGGGGAGAGAGAGCGAAGGTTGGACGGCGCGATACCATCCGAGTAGGGGCAGTGTGGGAAGTGTTGGATGAGAGCGAGAGGGAAAAGGATACAAGGTAGTGGTCGAGACTTGGAGGGGAGTTGCAATGAGATTAGTGGAAGAACAGCATCTAGTAAAGATGAGGTCAAGCGTATTGCCTGCCTTGTGAGTAGGGGAGGTGAGAGGGTGAGGTCAAAAGAGGAGAGGAGTGGAAAGAAGGAGGCAGAGAGGAATGAGGCAAAGTAGACGTGGGAGGTTAAAGTCACCCAGAACTGTGAAGGTGAGCCATCCTCAGGAAAGGAGCTTATCAAGGCGTCAAGCTCATTGATGAACTCTCCAAGGGAACCTCGGTGGTGCGATAAATGATAAGGATGTTAAGCTTGAAAGGGCTGGTAACTGTGACCAGCATGGAATTCAAAGGAGGCGATAGACCAGATGGGTCAGGGGAGAAAAGAGAATGTCCACTTGGGAGAGATGAGGATCCCAGTGCCACCACCCCGCTGACCAGAAGCTCTCGGGGTGTGCGAGAAACACGTGGGCAGACGAGGAGAGAAGAGTAGGAGTAGCAGTGTTATCTGTGGTAATCCATGTTTCCGTCAGTGCCAAGAAGTCGAGGGACTGGAGGGAGGCATGGCTGAGACAAAAGAGGTATCTGAGGCATGTTGAGTGGGGCTAGGCGCTCCGCAGTAAAATAAAACAATGATAACTACCCTAAACAACAGTATACAAGGCATATTGACATTAGAGAGAGACATAAAGCGAGGCATAAAGCAATCACAGGTGTTGATTGGGAGAGCTAGCTAAGACAACAACGGGTAAGACAGCAACAGCTAATCAGCTAAGACAACAACAACAGGTAGAATAGCGATGAATGGGCAGAGAGGATCAGTTAACTACACACAGGGCCTGAATTCGAGGCTGGGGCCAACAGATAAACAAGATAAACAAAATGGAGTACCATGATTAATGAACAGTCCAGCAGGCATCAGCTATGTAGCCAGGTGATCATAGGGTCCAGTGAACAGCAACAGATGAAACAGGGAAGTTGTTACTACGCTAACAAACGGGAGACACAGCGTTCATAAAGTTAGCAGGCCGGGGCTAACAGAAGCATCTTCACTGATGTCCGACAAAGGCCGGTTGAAGGCARATCGGACGGAATTACGTTGGCAGACCAGTCGTGATGGATCGGCGGGGCTCCGTGTCGACACAGGGTCCAGGCCAATTGGCAAAATAGGTATTGTAGCTGGAGTAAATAAGTTAGCTACCCGGGAGATGTGCCTGGCTCGAGGCTAACTGGTGCTAGCTTCGGGACAAGGGTGTTAGCCACTATAGCCACTCGGTAGCAGCTAGCTAGTTGCAATGATCCGATGCAAAGGTCCAGAGCTTACGGCAGGAATCCGGCGATGTAGTGGCTTCTAATCGTGTTAGTGAAGAGTCCTGGGGGCATCAGCTGTGTAGCCGAGTGATCATAGGGTCCACTGAGCAGGCCGGGAGATGGGCCTGGCTCAAAGGCTCACTTCGGGGCTGGGCCACTCCATAGCAGCTAGCTAGCTAGTAGCTAATTAGCTGGTTAGCATCTGATGGCTAGCTTCTGATTCTGGTTCTAGCTATAAGGTCTAAAAATAGCAGATCCCTATCACATTGGGTGAGGTGGGTTGCCGGAAGGTATATTTAATAAAAAAAATGGATAAAGAGATTAAAATATATTGAAATATATACAAAAAAAGACAACATTTACATGGAACAACGACAAACATGTCTGCACTGCTACATGGCGTATTTGGAATAAATACTCATGGTAATATTATCCTTTATTTGTGTTCTGATTCAGCTTTATACTTTTTGCATTGCTTCTATTTTGTTCAGAAAAAGTCAGAATTGTGATGGATGGATATCTTTCGCTCTATCCTCAGGCATGGAGACCTACTGTACCATAATGCTACACTGGATGGAGCCCAGTGTTACGATCTGTGTGAGGAACTGTCCTTCCCTAAAGACACGGTAAGATAAGAGGGAATCTATAAAATCAGGAATTTAGAAGACACTTGTTGATTCACGTGCAGTATTTTGACTGAAATAAATTCTGAAAGACAGCCTGAATCAACGTTTTTATGAATTTTATGACCTTAAGATCAGGATACTCTATCATAAATGGAATATTTGTTGAGTTTCAAAACCACAGACAGTGTGACCCGCTTGTGATTGTGTCAATTAAGGATTCCCAAATTTAAATGACAGGGGCGCAGGTACCTATGGTTAGGCGTTGGCCTGTAAGAAAGGTTGCTTGAAGATCCCGAGCTGACAAGGTAAAAATCTGTTGTTCTCCCCTGAAACAAGGCGATACCCTGTTCCTAGGGTGTCATTGTAAATAGAATTTGTTCTTACTGATCTTGCCTAATAAAAAGCAGCAAGGAAATTGTTTGGCTGTTTTGAAAAGGAATGAGTATTTTGTGTCTCCATTCGTTGATCATAATGGAACCTACTAATGAGTCCTAAACCTCTATCTCCCCTCTGTTAGCAAGTATCACAGGTTTGGTCGCCTCTTTCCTCATTCTGAAGCTGAGTCTTTTAGTTCTGCATCTGAAAATAGTGGTAAATCGGAGGTGTGATGACACAGTAATCATTCTAAGTAGTGGTGACACACATATGTGCTACTGTAGCCTCATTGATAGTAACTATGGTACATTATGGTGAGGGTGCTTGCTGTGTTCTAACTGTGTGCTGGACTTCTCCTTCTCCTCTGAATACAGCAGGCTACCAGCATCACTGCTAGGAGGAGACCAACAGCTGAACATGACCCCAAGATGACCCAATGGTCCTGGTTGACATGGGAGACGTAAATAGTGACATTAATAATGGCAATACACACATCATCAACATAATCATCATATTAATCAGCATAATTATACTGTGTGAAATAACATGATAGAGGCTTAGATCTTTATGACAGTGAAATACAGTACTCTTTCGGCTATTTATCAATATACGTATATATGTTAAAGTATTTCTCTGACACCAACTCGTAGTTGTTCTCAATACTAGTTTAAAACAATTCTAGCTTTAGCCATAAAAAATAGAACAAAATTGAACTCTGCATGCTGGTGTAAAAGAGATTTTGTGGTTGTGGGTTTATAAAGTAAGCAGAAAGGGTCATTAAACTCTGGTTGAAATGACCAACTTAGCTGAGATGTTTAGATAAGGCTGCTGGGTCACTTTTTCGGTTTTCCATTTATCTTGAGTTGTCTGCTAAAGTGGGTAATCAATTATAATTGAGCCTTCAGGATAAATTATTAATATGGCTGTTTCATGTGAGTGCCCTGTGAGGTTAGAAATGAACTTTTGAACATTTTTTCTATTTGTCAGGACAATGATGACTCATTCTGTAACGCCATGACGTCATTATTGTATAAAGTCTGTGTTTATGATCAAATGGGAGTTGCTTCGAGAAATAAACACTAAATATCTAAATTTTAATAAGACTGTATCCTGTCTAATTTTAATGTAATAAGTATCTTACAAATTCTTATAAAATAGACAGATTGAATTTAATTAATGAGTATATTGTAGGAAATTATTAAATTCCACTAACACCAAAACTCAGTCAGTTCTCAAGTYCTAGTTTAACTTAATGCACTCCTCCAAGGAGGAACAACCATCCCTGGTYTAAGAAAGGTTGAGAAACACTGTTACACCACACAGGTCATGTGTTCKCTCCGTGGTGGAAAAAGTAACAAATTGTCACACTTGAGTAAATGTAAAATACCTTCATAGAAAATGACTCAAGTAAAAGTGAAAGTCATTCAGTAAAATACAACTTGAGTAAAAGTCAAACGATTTGGCTTTAAATATACTTATGTGTCAAAGTAAATGTAATTTTAAGCAAACCAGACAGCACCATTTTTATTCATTTTTTAAAGATGGACTCCAACACTCAGACATAATTTCCAAATGAAGCATGTTTGTTTAGTGAGTCTGCCAGATCAGWGGCAGTAGGGATGACCAGGGATGTTATCTTGATAACTGTGTGAATTTGACCATTTTCCTGTCCAGCTAAGCATTCAAAATGGAATGAGTACATTTGGGGGAAAGTATGGAGAAAAAAGTATATTATTGTCTTGTTGTCAAAAATATAAATAGTAAAGTACAGATACACCAAAACATTACACCACTGTGTTGACTGTGAGCATTCTAATTAAATTTAACTAGGCAAGTCAGTTAAGAACAAATTCTTATATTATTCTTATTCCCTAGGAACAGTGGATTAACTGCCTTGTTCAGGGGTAGAACGATTCGGGGAATCAATCTAGCAACCTTTCGGTTACTGACCCAATGCTCTAACCACTAGGCTACCTGCAGCCCTGATGTGGAAATACATTTATTCCATTAAAAATCAAGTTGTGTTTAATAGACCTTTAGTTTGTGAACTGAATTAACGATGAGGGCCACAGAAAATGTTGTGGCAGGTCAGATATGTTCCCCTGGATGCTATCGTTAAAGAYGGGATGATGCCTCTATATGCTAGCCTGGTTCCATACATTATATGCTCTGTAGCCACCTCTATCATTGTACTGCTGTCATTGTGGTGCCAGCGATCTTTCAGTTACTGGGCCAATCCTCTGACCTCAAGGCTACCTGGTGTCAGAGAAGGCTACTTTGTWTAATGCATAAATATGGATAAWWWWWWTTGTTTATGCAACATATGATGTAATGTATAATAACTGATTCCAAAAATGTATGATGATTGTCACGATCGTCTTGAGGATATTGAGTGGACCAAGGCGCAGCGTGTGAAAAATACATGCTCTTTTTATTAGAGACGAGAGAAACACGAAACGAACACTATAACAAAACGAAACAAAACAAKAAACGACCGTGAAGCTACAAACGTAAGTGCAATACAAACTACAAACGTTCTACATAGACAATTACCCACAAAACCCAAATGCCTATGGCTGCCTCAAATATGGCTCTCAATCAGAGACAATGAACCACAGCTGCCACTAATTGAGAACCAATGTAGGCAGCCATAGACATACAAACACCTCGACAAGACACTGACCCATTAAACGTACAAAACCCCTAGACAAATCAAAAACACATACATTCCCCATGTCACACCCTGACCTAACTAAAATAATAAAGAAAACAAAGATAACTAAGGCCAGGGCGTGACAATGATGTCATGAATAATAGATGACGCCAATAGAAAARGTGTTTGACCGGGATTGTTTTTTWTATTGGTTCACTGTGGAATGACACTTWAATAACTGTTTCTAACTCTAACTAACTTTAACTGTAAATGAGATATTTGGAATGGAAAAGGACAAACACAGAGAGGTGTTGACTACACACCACAAACTCTTTCTGATATTGAAAATAGGCTACCTTTAATTTGAAAATAGGTTGAAAACTAACAACAATTTGCCTTTTAAATTGGCTTTTTTATAATAATCATTTATTTTTCACCTAAATTAAAATGTTCAATCACAATTGGCAGCTGACAGTACTAATCTTGGTTCTGGGGGTATACATTCTTTATATGAACAGTATTTACGATAGTCATTTATGTATTGCCTGTAGTGGCACACAGATGGTCAGTCAAG
>NW_019944035.1:111834-112661 GCF_002910315.2 Salvelinus sp. IW2-2015 | reverse complement strand
TCAAGCTATTACACGGATAGAATCTATGGATAATCTTAAAGGAGATCTCCTTTACTTTATTGGTCACCATAAATTTGTGTGGAGTGAGCCAAGCACGGTGCCAGTTTACATCAAAYGATGAAGCCCAACAAAATATCGCAGAGGGAATAGACTTCCTGTAGAAAATATCCCTTAATAAATGATTGTTGAATTTTGTATCTAGTAGACCAATGCCATTCACCTGAATATCGCTGACAATCAGACATATTCCCAAATATGCATCATTCTGAAGTAAAGTTTTATCCCACTAGGTATAGCTTTAATAACAGTGTTATATTCCTTTCTTGAAACCTCAAAGTTGTATCTTTMCATAAATTCTCTCCATGTAAATAGATTCCCACTAATATTAGCTAATTGGCTGACAAGGATAATGTTTTTCAAGAACCATTTATGGTTAAATAACATCTTCTTTCTATGTAATATCGACCCATTGTTCCATATAAAACATTTATGAGGTGAAAAGTTGTGTTTGTACAACAAAGCCCAGCACATTAAAGCCTGCTTGTGAAAAGTCGCCAGTTTCACAGGAAGTTTACCCACAATATATGGACATTGTAGTAAAAAATTAAGCCCTCCGAACTTCTGAAAAACAAAATGAGGTATAATATTCCTGAAACTATGAGTATTTTTTATGTACCTTTTAATCCAGTTGACCTTTGATATCTGATTGAAGAGAGTGAAATCTAAGACATTTAGACCACCATCACAAACCCTGTTGGTGATAACATCTCTTTTTATCTTATGTGGCTTGCTTTTCCATATGAAGTTGTACAAAAGCCTATCTAAGG
>NW_019944035.1:104758-105884 GCF_002910315.2 Salvelinus sp. IW2-2015 | reverse complement strand
TTTGGTCCTTCGAGTCGGAACTCAAAATCTGCCTCTGTCGTTCCAAGAAACTGCTGAAAACCGTGCACGGTCGGATCCAGGATCCGTAAGACAAAGACCTGACCTCTGAATTGAGGGTTTATTTCAGGCCAGTGGTGAACTGGTACACGRCAGAGGTGGTGACGAGAATCCAATGAACATTGCTTTTCCCAGTCAGCGACAAGGTCAGTAGCCTATATTCTCGATTCTGGGGGGAATGATTTAAGTTATCCTTGATTTAATGTTCTAAAAGGTTTAGAATTTATCAATAATAGGACCTTTGCTATTCCAAACAGATCCAATGGGGTTTTGTATGACCAATATACAGGTATCGATAATGGGGCAGGTCTGAAATTGACCTGGGGTAAGGTGCACTACCGTAAATAAAAATAACTTAATAGATCCGGGTGCCATATGGGCCAGAGGGGTTATTAAGACGAGATACTAGGACAGGTGTTGACAGGTGCAGTCGTGTTGTGCAAATAGGACAGCCATTAAGTCAAAAGACATATATAAACTAAAGTTCTAACCTAATCAGTCTGATTAGTCTGATCTGTATAGGGGAAGTAGTCTGACTATGAAACGGAGCGGTAGATATATTAAAATAGGTGAGGATATCAACTAGGCTTTGTGAGGAGGAAGGGTGGTCCTGTTCGGGCAAGGTGACTGCACTTATTCAATACTGAAAGATGTATCAAAACAGGAGGAGAGGGAAACCGAAATCTATACATCTGAGATAAAAGCCAAATCTATAGACAGGAGGTTCATACATACATAAATCATAGAAAAATTATAATAATAGGACCATAGCTACTAGGAGCGGCAAGGATTTATTAAACATGGGTAGTAAATTCTCCAAGGAGRTCCCGGAATGGACGGGAGTTTGCGACTACAGAAAATTGTAATMATAGGGTTATTGGTTCCTTTATTCCAAAAGTGATGGTGTTCAGGGGTTAAATAGCTGTCTCCCAAGCTTGAGACCTGACTTCGATTCACGGTAAATGCTCTGACTAAAATCGGAGTCTTTTAATTGTAATTTAACCATTTGTATGTTTTGCCTGAGAAAATATGGTCATTAGTGTCGGTATAGGATATAAACTGAAACGTT
>NW_019944035.1:91669-98252 GCF_002910315.2 Salvelinus sp. IW2-2015 | reverse complement strand
ACATTCCTAGTATAAACATCCAGGGTAAAGGACCTGTGCGAATAGTTCAGACAATTACCTTAGAGAAGTTATAGAGGTGGAGACTGGGTTTGGGGATTCCAACTTTGGTTAAAATGTCTGTGCTACTGCCAAACCACAGCTGACCACCATCTCCTTTCCATTTGATGGAATTKATATACTCAGGGGAATGGCCGGTATGATAAAGCTGTTCATGAAGGCAGGGAAGCCAGACAATGACAGTTGCTTTGATCTACATAACCTTTATCCCCATGTGCCCATTACCTCCATTCCTCCTTTCACAGTTACAGAAGGACACTATTATTATAGGGCCTGGCACATTACAAACGRATKGGATGAAGAGGAAGTAAGACCTGACTGGATGGTTGACTTCCGGGGATTTCAGTAAGATAAAAAGRCCCAGAGTGGATGTCTGGTTGTTATRTGGAGGGATGAGGTTGTGGCCTGACCTGCCTACCAATTGGACCGATAGTATTTATTTAGACATGCTTTTCACCCTTATCTAAAACGAGGACCTAGAACCAGGTAGAAGAGAGAGGAGGAGTGATCCGTCCGGATCTTTTGACARTAGTATTTACATAGGATAGTATTGGATATGTTATCGGCAGAAAAGGGTGGCGTGTGCGTCTTATTTGGAACAGAATGTTGCACATTTATCCCTGATGGCACGGCTCCAGACGAATCGGTGACCTAGGCCCTGATTGGTTTAAACCACCTTAGCTCACGAATTGGCAGAAAACTCTGGGGTTGATAATTCTCTTGAAAATGGATGTGACAGTATGTTTGGGGAATGGAAAATTGTCATAATCACTGTGTCGTGGGCCAATTTCACCTGTATGAGTGATTTGATTCTATGTGAATGCTGTTTGATTCTGGGTGTGAAAGGTCTCATTTCCAGGACTCTGGGGAAATCAAGGACAATATTGATGATAAGGATACGAACCGATTCCAAATTCTGACCAGTGGGAGGATGAATACTGGTTCCCAGACCGAGGATGGATCCGGCTACTTTGAGACATTATAAATATTAGTTCTCATCTTGTGTTGATGCTTTTTATGATTCTGATGTATATATATATACAATATATACAATATACAATACATATATTGATGTAGTGTAATATGTTGTGGTTGATTTAGGTTGTATTTGGAAAACAATATTTATAATAAAGATAGAATTGTGCTTTTTATATTTCTATATAAAACTAGAAGTACGATTAAAGGTATAAATTTAGTCATATGTTACGGGATTTTGTGTTTAATGACTTAAAATATGTATACATTTGACTTAGAGTTACTGTATGAAATTAAACTTATTATAATCATAATTCTGAGTGTAATATTCTCTTATTAGAAAGAATGGAGTTATCTTCAGACAGGTGGAATGCTGTGTTCCTTACAGGACATTCTGTCTCTACCCAGGGAGGGGAAAGACCTTTGAGTTGGTTGTAGATAGTTGAACAGGTGCAGACAGTAATGAGAACTCGAACTGTATCCATTGTATCCGAGAGGAGGTTGACATTAAAACCTATGAGATCATATTTATTATATAACCTGATGTAAATTGTACTTATGATTCAGTACTCTCGAGAATAAACGCTATTGATTGATTGATTTTAAGACTGGCATCTGTCCATTTTATGCAGATAATTATCTTACAAATTCTATTCATGGGTAGAGTGTTTTAATTGAATTGGTTAATAAACAGGAAGCGAAATTCTTTAACCGACTTACTGTATTCAAATGGTTTCTGAAAATCCAAAAATAGGATAACAGGGAAGTCATCTAATAGATCACAATACTCAACCAAGTCTAACACCAGCCTCAGATTATTAGATATATGGCGCCCTTTCATAAACCCTGATTGACATTCATCAATCAGATCATTCAAGCAAGACTTTACCCTTTTTGCAAAGATTAAGGCTATACTTTTGTAGTCGTTATTTAGGAGTGTGATTGGACACCAATTATCAATATTTAAGAGATCCTTGTGTGGTTTAGGTACAAGAGTAATAACCCCTTGCTTCAAAGAGGCAGGTAGTTCTCCCTTCTTTATAGCCYCCTTAATAAAGGTTTCAAGTAAAAAAGGTGCTATTTCTTCAGAGAAGGTTTTATAACATTAGGTTAATCCATCACAACCTGGAGATGTGTTCTTTTTTAACTGAGCAACCCCCGTACTGGATGTCCATAATGGATACATTTTGACAACAAGACTGATTGAATTCTTCACGAACCGAATTAACATTCTCTATAGAATCAAGGAGATCCTTAGASTCACTCAAATTGTTATCTAAGGAGTAAAGATTCTCATAAACCTTAGTGGTAAAGTCTGATAACAACTCTCTATCCTCAGTGGTAACCCCATTAATCTTAMATTTCCGAAGTGTGTTGAGTTCCCCTCTCCTCTTTTCCAAATTAAAAAAGTATCTACTGTTCTTTTTGCCTTTTTCAAGCCATTGTTTTCTGGATCTTATGAAAGCTCCTCTAGCCTTTTCCTCATACAATGTATCTAGTTGATTCTGTAAATCATTCAATTTAGCTTTCTCATTAAGATCAAGATGCTCAATCTCTGTGATATCTGCAATTGTCTTAGAGAGTTCAGCTACCTCACATCTCCTTCTTAAAGCAAGACGTTTTCCATCAGTAATGCAGGCTGAGCGGATTTTAAATTTCAGCAGTTCCCAATATTTCCCATATTCTGCATTAGATGTAGCTAAACTCGAGTAAACAGATATTAGATTCTTAATCACATTWTTTAAATCATCATGCAATAACAATGAGTTATTTAATTTCCAATAACCACCAGAGTATTTCTTACCATCATTACTGCACATTCTTACAGTCAACCAAATKACTTTATGATCCGTAAGGACTGCAGGCAGTATTTTTACCTCTACAGTGTTGGGCTCAAGACTAGAGGTTATCACCCACAAATCAATTCTTGATTGTAAATAACGATATCTATTACTCCATGTGTATTGTTTCTCTCCAAGGTTTTTAACTCTCCATATGTCAATTAAGTCCAGGCTTTGGCAGAAATTCACCAACTTGTTCACACCAATGTTAGGCCTATGGGGCAATCTATCAGTCTCGTTAGAATAAACCATATTAAATCTCCACCAACTATAATCTGACTGGACAGATATTTTCTCAGAAGACTTTTAAGAATTTCTTCAATTTCCTCTAGAAGTAAGTTATTTGGGGGACTAGAACAGTATCCATATACATTACACAACACAAATTGTTGACCGCTACTAGCCAATGTCCATTGGAGTCCATTTGAGTAAACAAAAATTTCCCTTTGAAATTGTGTGCTAAAATTGCAACCCCAGCTGAATGATTAGTCCCGTGGGCCAAGAAAATGACATTGCCCCACTGATTTTATCTCTTTGCATGAATGTGTTTCTTGAACGAAACAAGATCTACGTTGCAGTCCTTACAAAACAAAAAAATATATTTTCTCTTCAACAGGTTTCGTAACTAGGCTAGAGGAGCTAAGGGAGGTTTCTGAGTCAAAGGTGGACAAGGTGATTAGCTCACTAAAGAACTCTAAAGCTAAAGATGTGTTTGGGATGGACTCTACCTTTCTTAAAAACTACAAAGAGTCACTCATTGGCCCCATTACTAAGGTCACCAACACATCTATTGGTCTCGGGGTGTTTCCAAGGGTATGGAAGTCGGCCATAATAACGGCCATCTTTAAATCAGGCGACCCTGCTGACGTGAGTAACTACAGGCCCATTAGTATACTACCTGTGGTGTCAAAGGTTGCTGAAAAGTGTGTAGCAGAACAACTGATTGCCCACTCAACAACACCCCTCACATACATTTCCATGCAGTTTGGCTTCAGAGCGAAACACTCCACAGAACGGCCAACTGCTGTTCTTTTGGAAAATGTGAAGTCCAAGATGGACAAAGGGGGCGTTGTGGGGCTGTGTTTCTGGACCTAAGGAAGGCTTTTGATACTGTAACCATGAGATTTCTCATCACAAAATTGTCCAAGTTCAACTTTCCCCCGATGCCTTGAGATGGATGAAATCATACGCTTGAGCAGAACTCAGTGTGTCAGAGTGAGCAATGAGCTGTCGCCCACTCTTAGCTATGATGTGGGCGTGCCCCAAGGGTCAATATGGGCCCCTCCTGTTCAGCCTGTACATTAATGATCTGCATCTGTCTGTACAGGTCTGAAGTTCAAATGTATGCAGATGATACAGTGAATATGTGCATGCAAAGAGCAAACAACAAGTGCACAGAACGCACTACTGTAATGGTCCAGTTACAAAGTTGGCTCAGTAACTCGTGTTTGCATCTCAATGTGAAAAAAACTGTTGCATGTTCTCACAAAGAGGCGAACAAGATTGCACGAGCCAGATGTCGATGGTGGCAGGAAAGCTCCAGGTGGTATCTGATTTAATACCTTAGGCCTCATACTTGAGCCAACCCTTTAAAAAGCAGGTGAAAAGGGTAATTCAATAACAAATCAACCTACTAATTCCATTTATAAAACAGACGAATATGTTGTGAACTACAGACGGTAGCAAAAGCTGTATTCAAATCTAGTACTCCCCCACTTAACAGACTGCATTGAGCTAGTTGGGCCACAGCTTGCTGTACAACATTTAAGAACCTATTCAGTCGTCACAAACAGGCTCCTCAAAGTGCTTGATAGAAGCCCAATAAGACCACATCAAACTGTCACACCTCAGAAGCCGAGCTCCTGAGTGGGAAACTTGTGGCAATACACCGATGCATGTCTTGTATCAAATCCTAAATGCTGGCTCCCCCTCACTCAAAGTATTTTTGTTAAACAGACAAACCCAAAAATATGGCAGCAGATCCACCAAGCGCTGCCAGAGTAGGAGTAGACGTTACCCTAAGAAAAGCACCTTAGTAAATCCGCTGTTTTCCATGTGAGAAGCTTTCCCATGTCGGAATACACTGCCATCACACACACATAACTGCAACCGACAAATCACACTTCACAAAATGCTTTGAAGGACATGGCTAAAGGTCAATTCAGATGTGAACATAACCCTAGCTGGTGTGTGCCGCATTCCCAGTCTGTGTCGTAACTTGTAGTGTGAAACACTTTTGCTTTATGAATTTGTCTGTGCTTTGTTTCAGTGCTCGTCTGTATGCGACGTCTTGCTTGTCCTATGGGCGATAGTCTGCTATGCTATCTTGTCTATGTTGCCTATTGTCTATATGTAATGTGTTAATAACCGCCAGGACTGCGTTGAAAATTAGCCGCTGGCTAAAACAACGCACGTTTGACTGAAACGTTGATTAATGTGCACGTCCCTGTAAAAATAAAAAAATAAAAATAAAATCCAAACTCCCTGGCATGATGAACAAAAACTCAATCCATATCTGATAGAATAGATAAGAAAACAAGCTTCTTGCAACTCAACTCTACCCTACTCTACAAAAGTGCATAAATTTAATGTATTAACCAAGTCTTAACTTTGTAAAACAGTAACACCAATTTCAAAAACTTAGAACGTCAGTTTCTGCAGTGGGGATAGGACACCTACAGAACAAATCACCCCATTGTATTTCTTCCTATTGGCGAAAAGTCTCTGATTTCCCCTGTATATCCGACCTTCTTGATTCGGGGCTGTTGTTACAAGAGGTCACCAATTTTGCCTTCTTGCGCCGCCTGCTGCGCAGTCAAGTCCTCACGAATCCTAAATTTCTCTCTTTCAGAAAGGCGCTTCCTTGCTCTCTCCAAACACATCTCTCGCGTGCGAAAACGCTAACTGACTGAGATCGATGGCGCTGACGAGGCCACTGTTTCTCCAAACGAAATCGACATCCACAGCCAATACATATATCCATCGGGAAGACTGTGGCACACGGTTACAAGCATTCACAAGCCGCTTCACATTCCACCTGGCTCGGGGACACCGAAAGCCTGTTAGCCCCACCTTCTCCCGGTATCGCCTTTTCCAAAGCGCTGTGCATTTGCGCGATGTCTTTCCTGGCAGTGCATTCCTCAAGACGTTAGCAGTGTTTGCAAGTTTAAGCTCTCTTCAGAGAGGTCAGGAAGTCAACATTATGACTGTTTCGCGATCATTCCAGAACCATCGCTCTTCGTCTTATCTTTGCAGCGACAGCATCGATTAGTTACCTGTAGGTTCACGAAAGACAAATTACTGTGTCTTTTTGCGTGCGGGACTAATTCACTGCATTTTTCAGATCAACCGACATGTCCAGAATCCTCCATTCTCGCCCGAGGAGTCAGGTGGCGTTTTCTCCAAATGATGGTGCTCATGCTAGCAACTGCCTTCTCTCCCTTTGGAGCTCTTCGCATCATTTTGTCTTTCCATTTGTCTCAAGAGTTCAATCAAATTAGGCGTGTCAACTAAGGCATTGTTCTCTATTGGTTTACTAAAGCCAAGTCCGTTTACATTTAATAAGTTTGAGAGGATAAGTAAGTTTACTCAGAGCAAGCGATAATCTCGTCGCACTCGCGCCACTTCAGCACCCCCATCGGGTTAACTGCCTGTTCAGGGGCAAAGATATTGATATTGTTGTATTTAAAATAATATGTTTTTCCTGTTTG
>NW_019944035.1:85063-88198 GCF_002910315.2 Salvelinus sp. IW2-2015 | reverse complement strand
AGTGCTTTTTTCACCCAAAACATAAATGTTCAGATCACAATGCAGCTGACAGTACAATCATGTTCTGGTGGTATACATTGTCTTTATATGACACCGTCTTTATGATAGTCATTATGGTATTGCCCTGTAGTGCGTACAGATGGCCAGTATCTTGTGCTGTGTAGCAAACTCCTCTCTGTGTTTGTCCATTCCATTCCAAATGTCTAATGTAAGTTATAGTGAGACAAATGTATTAAAGTGTCATCCCACAATGTAGAATAATTTTGCAATACACAAATACTGATTTAAAAAACACATTATGGGACAAGTATATTTTTAGATACTGCACAACAATCCTACTCAAACATGGTACGTATTTTCTATTGGCGTCATCAATAATTCATGACATTCATCCTATACATGATTGAATCAGTTATTATACCATTACGCCAATGTATGCATTAAATCACAAGTAAGCCTTCTCTGGACACCAGGCTATGCCCTTTGAGGTCAGAGGTTGGACCCAGTACTTGAAAAGTCGCATGGCATGGCCACACAGGACTATCCAGATACTATGATAGTGAAGAGCGTGGCGTACAGAGCATATAAAATATGGAACGGCTAGCATTAGTAGTAGCATCATCTCCTTCCTTTAACTATAGAATCCAGGGGAACCACTATCTGACCTCCCAAACATCGTTAATTCGAGTAAACAAAACTAAAACGTCTAATGTAAACACCACTCTCACCTCTAAATTTTCAATGGAAAAACGTTTTCCCACACGAGGCCACCATTAGGAGGCTCACACTGAACACATGACCTGTATGGTGTAACATTGTTTCTCAACCTTTCTTGCACCAGTTAAACTAGCACTTGAGACTAGCAACAGGCACAGCTGTATAAAAGGCATAGTGTTTACTAAATAACTTACAGTGTAGATTGACATGGACCTAACAGGGCTAGGTCTGTGGTGCAGAAATACAAAGTTCTCACAGACTAAATGTAGTGTGACAATTTCTTCTGTATCACATTTCCTCTTTCAGCCCTCATGTGAATCTAGTCTCAAGATCTCTTGTTCACTTGTGTGTGTGGTGTGTCTTACTTCTTGTTGTATCTTATTTAATGCCTTATCGTATATAACATTTTCATGCATTGGTCTTTGAAATAAGGAAGTGAGATCAAGACTGTGTGACACAGTCTATCGCGTGTTTTGCTCAAACATTCTAGTCACACGATGTGGTAGGTTGATTGAGTTTGGAATCTGAATTTGGAATTTGTATAGTGAATCTACAGTTGCCAACACATATCAGTGGTTGGCCATTGTGAAGACAACATGCTTGTGGTGTTTGGACTCCTGGTGATGTTAACTGGACTCTCTAATGGTAAGAGGCTACAGTTGTTTGTCTATGGAGGTCATGCATGTTCTAACAATAAGGCAGTGTTATAAAGGGTAACTGAATACTCTTATCGTAAGAGTAGGGGTGCTAATCCCGGTGTCCTGGCTAAATTCCCAATCTGGCCCTTACCATCATGGCCACCTAATCATCCCCAGCTTCAATTGCTCATTCCTCCCCCCTGCTCTACCCTTTACTATTCCTCAGGTTGTTGCTGTGTAAATGAGAATGTGTTCTCAGTCAACTTACCTGGTAAAATAAGGGGTAAAAGATATATATTAATTTGACAAGTAAATAATTTCAGCTGCTTGTGAGGTATTAAAGCCATCAAACATGATATGCTCTGTGATAGGCCTATTACACTGATTTGTGTCTTTCTTTTCTCCTCATTATACACAGCATTGTACTCTGCAGTAAATATTCAGTTACCCTTTATAACACTGCCTTATTGTTAGAACATGCATGACCTCCTAAGACAAACAACTGTAGCCTCTTACCATTAGAGAGTCCAGTTAACATCACCAGGAGTCCAAACACCACAAGCATGTTGTCTTCACAATGGCCAACCACTGATATGTGTTGGCAACTGTAGATTCACTATACAAATTCCAAATTCAGATTCCAAACTCAATCAACCTACCACATCGTGTGACTAGAATGTTTGAGCAAACACGCGATAGACTGTGTCACACAGTCTTGATCTCACTCTTATTCAAACAACATATAAATGTTATATACGATAAGCTAACAGTCACTAAATGATAAGAAGCTCTTACAGATACACAGTAATACACCACACACACAAGTGAACAAGAGATCTTGAGACTAGATTCACATGAGGGCTGAACCCTGTTAGGTCCATGTCAATCTACACTTGTAAGTTATTTAGTAAACACTATGCCCTTTATACAGCTCTGTATGTTGCTTAGCTCAAGTGCTAGTTTAACTGGTGCAAGAAAGGTTGAGAAACAATGTTCACCCATACGGTCATGTGTTCAGTGTGAGCCTCTTAATGGTGGCCTCGTGGGAAAACGTTTTTCCATTGAAAATTAAGGTGAGAGTGTGTTTTAATAGGCTTTTAGTTTGTGTACTGAATTAACGATGTTGGCAGGTCAGATATGTTTCCCTGGATGCTATCGTTAAAGAAGGGATGATGCCTCTATATGCTAGGCCTGGTTCCATACTTTATATGCTCTGTAGCCACCTCTTCTATCATTGTACTGCTGCATTGTGGTGCCAGCGACCTTTCAGTTACTGGGCCAATCCTCTGACCTCAAGGCTACCTGTGTCAGAGAAGGCTTACTTTGTTTTAATGCATACATATGGCGTAATGTATAATAACTGATTCCAATCATGTATAGATGATGTCATGAATTATTGATGACGCCAATAGAAAATACTGTACCATGTTTGAGTAGGATTGTTGTGGCAGTATCTAAAAAATATACTTGGTCCATAATGTGTTTTTAAAATCAGTATTTTGTATTGCAAATATTCTATCATTGTGGAGTGACACTTTAATACATTTGTCTCTCATATAACTTTACATTAGACATTTGGAATGCAATGTGACAAACACAGAGAGGAGTTTGCTACACAGACCAAGTACTGGACCATCTGTATGCCACTACAGGGCAATACCATAATGACTATCAAAGACTGTGTCATATAAAGACAATGTATACCACCAGAAAACATGTTGTACTGTCAGCTGCATTTGTGATCTGAAACATGTATGTATTTGGGTGAAAAAAAGCAAAT
>NW_019944035.1:78171-81221 GCF_002910315.2 Salvelinus sp. IW2-2015 | reverse complement strand
GCCATGGGATCTTTAGTGACCACAAAGAGTCAGGGCACTCATTTAGTGTCCCATCCGAAAGACAGCTCCCTACACAGGGCAATGTCCCCAATCAGTGCCCTGGTGCACTGGGATATGAATATAAAAAATTCGACTAGAGGACAAGGTGCATCCTATTGGCCCTCTAACACCATTTCCAGCAGCATCTGGTCTCCCATCCAGGCACCAACCCTGCTTAGCTTTAGAGGCAAGCCAGCAGTGAGATGCAGGGTGATATGCTGCTTGGCAATTCATAATGTCACAAACTTTTATTAGAGTTTTAGATGAAGAATAACAGTAATCACTATCAACAAAAGTGTCCTTCTCTCCTCCTTTCCTCAGGCATGGAGGAGAAATTCTGTGATGCTAGACAGAACATGTCATGTCACGGAGCTCTGGGAGAAACTATTTATCTTCAGCTGATGAATAATGCCACAGGGTCTGAACTAATATTCAAAAAAGACCCCACTGGTGCAAGTATAAGGATATTCAGAATGAAAAACAACACAGTGAGATTCCATGACTCCATTAAAGCTAGATCAGAGTTCTTTATCAACAACGGGACATTTAAGACATCTAACACAGAAAAGAGTGATTCTGGTGAATATGTCTTAGAAATCTATGATTCACATGGAACATGTTTGAGCACCAGAGGAGTACAACTGATAATTGGAGGTGAGGAGCTAAAAGCTCATATCTCTTTGCCAAATAAGAATCTTCCAAAGAAGCTAAAGGCTTCTTGAATGTTGACATGCATTTGTCAGGGACTGTGTCAAAYATGGACKAATGATAMATATATGATCAAATGKTTTTTMGGGTGTAAAATGCTCCTTTGACAGCTTACATACATTAACCCTCATGCTTCTCCCCCATTTCTCTCCACCTTATCATGCAGGAGGATCTTATGGGACTGTCATAGGGTCACTAGTAGCTGTGGTCCTGGTCCTAACCGTGGTGGTGGGAGCTTACTGTATTCACAAGAGGAGGAGACCTTCACAGGCTCCAGGTCAGTAGTGTGACAGATCTAWCAAACAAAGATTACTATGTACATTMCACCGATTGTTACCACGTTCAGTCAGCTCATGTGACTGTTGTTTCAGTGTTATTTCTCACTTTATAACTTTTTATGTGGGTTTTTCTACTTCACATTGTGTCGGCCTAGATACGTTTCAATAGGGCTATTTCCAGATCTACAGATAGGCCAAGTGCATGTGAACTAGGTGAATCTATGCGAATCAACATTAGTGCTTAATGCCCCAATGCAGCTATTTTATATCAATATCAAATAATTGATGGGTATCAATTAACTTCTAGTTCCTCCCAAACCCGGATCCGGGAGCAACCCCCCACAGTAAAAAAGCTGACTAGCATAGCCTAGCATAGCGTCAAAAGTAAATACAAGCATCTAAATATCATTAAATCACAAGTCAAAGACCAGATGAAAGATACAGATCTTGTGAACCCAGCCATCATTTCTGATTTTTAAAATGTTTTACAGGGAAGACACAATATGTAAATATTTAGCTAACCACGTTAGCAAAAGACACCACTTTTTTTACTCCACCAGTTTTTTACTCCATCAGTAGCTATCACTAATCCGACTAAATTCGGCAAATCTGATGTCCCTCATGCGTCCTGGCGAGCGGTCGAAGGAAGGGTCACGTCACTCCAACCCCTTTATAAACTTCTGAGAAGCACGTGAGACTCCATTCCACTTCTCATTGGTTACTGACATCCAGGGGAAGGCGGGTGCAGTTCATTTCCAGCCATAGCATATACACAGACTTTTAACTGAACCCAGATCAGAGCTTAGGTTTCAGAGCTTCGCAAGTCATGTCAGGATTTCGCTGTAGATGGAGTTCTGGTCCACCACAGACATAATTCAACGGTTTTTAGAACTAGAGATTGTCTTATCCCAATAGTAATAATAATATGCATATGTACGAGCAAGAATTGAGAACGAGGCAGTTTAATTTGGAGAGGCAAAAAAAAGAAGAAGTGCTAACAGCACCCCTATGACAAAAGTTTTAAGTACCTTACGTAATACGGATTGCATTCAAATGGGCAAAAATTGCATTTTAGCTAATTATTATTTCTCAAGCAAGAATTGTGCTAGGACTGTCTGAGAGTGGTCTGAGTGGGGAGTGGACAACTGAAAACTAGCTGTTATTGGCAGAGAGGTTTGGAAGACCCTTTGTTATTGGTCTATTAACCAATTTACCACATTGTGATGTCACCATGGAAATCCGAAACTCCTGCCCATGCAAACATGSTGAATAGAATGTCCTGTGTAGATTGTATTTTCAACCAACAACTATCAGGAAATTACACTGATCAAATGTTTTCACACTTTTACAGTGTTATTTTCATCAGCTAATTTTGACTGCACTGGGCCTTTAAGTAGGGTTTTGACTCTCAAAGTGTAATTGTCAACAAATTATCTGTGAATTAGCCAACCATTTCCCCCCCAAACACTCATGTCACATCTCCCCAGTCCMCACRGATGCTGATGAGAGTCCAGAACTGGAAYATGCTGACATCAATATTCTAAAGAAGATGGAGAAACACAGGGAGGTTCCAGAGGAGGTGSAGTATGGACAGGTTGTAGTGTTGGAGGGTTTAAGACCAACCACAGAGAGAGAYAGACCTGAGGGGCAGGAGGAGACTGTGTATGCTGGAATACATCTTGACCAATGAGAGAGGTTCTTCAATGTAGGCCGGGGTGTGAATGGTTGATGTTTAGACATAGTTGAAGCTTTGTTTCTTCATTTTTTTATTGTAAATAATTGTATCTAACCTTCCCATATTTYTGTACATATTTWCATGAAATGTATATAAACAACCCAACAAATAAACTGTATACACTTGCTGTAGTGAGTCCTTCTGTTATTGATTGAACATGTTTTTTACCCTTTAAAGTCTAAACATACACCCATACTAACCATTTCCATCTACAACATGCTATTACACAGTAGTAACAGCAGTAACAGTGGTACAAGTAGTAAGAGTAGTAACAGTAGTATCAGTGGTAA
>NW_019944035.1:74853-77863 GCF_002910315.2 Salvelinus sp. IW2-2015 | reverse complement strand
AACAGTATTAACAGTGGTAACAGTAGTAACCCTGTTAACAGTGGTAACAGTAGTAATAATGGTAACAGTGGTAACAGTGGTAATAATGGTAACAGTGGTAACAGTGGTAACAGTGGTAATAATGGTAACAGTGGTAACAGTGGTAACAGTTGTATCAGTAGTAACAGTGGTAACAGTGGAAACAGTATTAACAGTGGTATCAATAGTAACAGTAGTAACAGTGGTAACAGTGGAAACAGTATTAACAGTGGTATCAGTAGTAACACTGTTAACAGATGTAGCAGTAGTAACAATAATATCAGTAGTAACAGTGGTAATAGTTTTAACAGTGGTAACAGTAGTAACAGTGTTAACAGTTGTATCAGTAGAAACAGTGGTAACAGTTTTACCAGTGGTAACAGTAGTAACACTGTTAACAGTGGTAACAGTAGTAATATTGGTAACAGTGGTAACAGTGGTAATAGTTTTAACAGTGGTAACAGTAGTAACAGTGTTAACAGTTGTATCAGTAGAAACAGTGGTAACAGTTTTACCAGTGGTAACGGTAGTAGCACTGTTAAAAGTGGTAACAGTAGTAACAGTGGTAACAGTGGTAACAGTTGCACCAGTGGTAACAGTAGTAAGAGTTGAAACAGTATTAACAGTAGTAACAGTGGTAAGAGTTTTAACAGTGTTAACAGTAGTAACAGTGGTAACGGTAGTAACAGAAGTAACAGCGGTAACAGTTGCAACAGTGTTAACAGTAGTAACAGTGGAAACAGTAGTAACAGTGGTAACAGTAGTAACGGTGGTAACGGTAGTAACAGTGGTAACAGTGATAACAGTGGTAACAGTGGTAACGGTGGTAACTGTAGTAACTGTGGTAACTGTAGTAACTGTGGTAACAGTGGTAAATGTGGTAACAGTAGTAACAGTCGTAACAGTTGTCATTCGCTGCAGAAGTTTGTAATGGAGAAGATGTCCCTGTGGTGTCAATTCTGTTAAACACAATCCTCACTATTATCGTCAATGGCAGAATGGGTCAGTTTTCTAAAACACATCTTATTTTGCATCCAATAAGAAACCCAATTCAACAAGGTTTGAGCCCCACAAAGAGTTATATAAATCCAGTCCATTATGAATCANTATTACACAGTAGTAACAGCAGTAACAGTGGTACAAGTAGTAAGAGTAGTAACAGTAGTATCAGTGGTAATAGTTGTAACAGTAGTAACAGTGGTAATAGTTTTAACAGTGTTAACAGTAGTATCAGTAGTAACAGTGGTAACAGTGGTAACAGTTTTAACAGTGGTAACAGTAGTATCAGTAGTTACAGTTGTAACAGTGGTAACAGTTGTAACAGTTGTAACAGTAGTAACAGTGGTAACAGTTTTAACAGTGGTAACAGTAGTAACAGTGGTAACATTAGTAACAGTAGTAACAGCGGTAACAGCTGCAACAGTGGTAACAGTAGTAACAGTGGAAACAGTAGTAACAGTGGTAACAGTAGTAACGGTGGTAACGGTAGTAACAGTGGTAACAGTGGTAACAGTAGTAAAAGTGGTAACAGTGGTAAAAATGGTAACAATAGTATTGGTGGTAACATTGGTCACAGTGGTAACAGTAGTAACGTTGGTACCGGTGGTAGCAGTGGTAACAATGATAACAGTGGTAACAGTGGTAACGGTGGTAACTGTAGTAACTGTGGTAACAGTGGTAAATGTGGTAACAGTAGTAACAGTTGTAACAGTTGTCATTCGCTGCAGAAGTTTGTAATGGAGAAGATGTCCCTGTGGTGTCAATTCTGTTAAACACAATCCTCACTATTATCGTCAATGGCAGAATGGGTCAGTTTTCTAAAGCACATCTTATTTTGCATCCAATAACAAACCCAATTCAGCAAGGTTTGAGCTCCCACAAAGAGTTATATAAATCCAGTCCATTATGAATCATGTTATTGTGTCTAACCAACAGCTTCAACCCAAAACGAATCAGTTGTAGCCGGCCGAAGACACCAGAGAGTCACATACCACTATTAGGGAAACTTTGGACTTTGATCTGCTGGTCCTCTCTGTTTCACTTCTTCTTTCATTTCTCTCACCTCTCCTCCTCTCAAATACCTGTTTTTCTATTTCTCCCTCTCACTTGTTCATTCCTCCTGCTCATGGTCTAGTGCTAATGTCTTAGCTGCCAGAGAGAAATAAAAATGTAAATGATGTCACAATTTCTAAATGTTCTAAATTTCTAAATCATTATAGGATATTAATTAAATGTATCCTCCAATTGAAATGTCAGCCTACACCCACTCATAATGTTTATTTTTATTTTTAATAAACAGCGGAAAGAGGGGATTGAGCTGCAGCCTCTACAAGGAACGGTAAAGTCTCTAGTATAAAGATGGGGGGCTATTCAAGATTCAAAATTATGTCACGTTTGACGCTATGGAGTGTCAATGGACTTTAGGGGGATTTATTTAAGTTCCATAGGTTCATTTGATGAATTGAGACCCTGCGTTGTGAAGAGACATGGAGGCTGTTTGGACTGTTGGTGATCTTAGCAGGAGAGTCTCATGGTGTGACGTGTCTTTAACCCTCATACTGCTGACCTGGATTGTTTATTTTTATTTTTTATTATTTTTACCCCCTTTTTCGTAGTATCCAATTGTTAGTAGTTATTGTCTTGTCTCATCGCTACAACTCCCATTAAGGGCTCGGGAGAGACGAAGGTCGAGAGTCATGCGTCCTCCGAAACACAACCCAACCAAGCCGCACTGCTTCTTAACACAGCGCGCATCCAACCCGGAAGCCAGCCGCACCAATGTGTCGGAGGAAACACTGTACACCTAGCGACCTGATCAGCGTGCACTGCGCCCGGCCCGCCACAGGAGTCGCCAGAGCGAGAGGCCACAGTTCACACACAAATAGGTTTAAGGTTAGGGGGGCCTCCGGGTGCTCCGCCACCGCCGTCGCCGAAGTGCCGGGAGGGCTGGGGAGACATTAAACCACCGCCTGCGCCGGGGTGCAGAGCGGTT
>NW_019944035.1:72359-74825 GCF_002910315.2 Salvelinus sp. IW2-2015 | reverse complement strand
CGGCGCGGGTGTGCAAACCGGGTTGCGCGTCACATCACCAGACGCCTGGCCGATCCAACCGCCGCCGAGATGAAGGGAGAGGCGGGAGGCCCCCTGTCTCGTGAACACTCTCCGCTATGAGCGGTCTCACTACCGGGCCTCAGCCCTCTCCCCAACCCACCAGCTAAGCCAGTTTGGTTTTCCTGGATGCCACAAGACTTCACGCCCGCCACCCGGCCCGGTCGACCCCTCTCCGCTGGCAACCTCTCCCACGTTTAATTCGATCGACTTTCCGGCACGGTGCCTCATAGCGCTTACCGAGCAAACTTATTCACCTTTTATCCTCCTCCTAGACCTATGTTCACGACGTTTTCTAGGAGTTACTGTACTTCTCACGGTGGCCGCTCCGTCCCTCTCAGGCCCTACGCGCGTGCACGTGGACATTACGGACGCCAATCGGGCGGGCCGATCCGGGACCTTCAACTAAACCATCAATCGGTAGTAAGCAACGGGGCGGTGCTGTACAAAGGGCGGGACTTAAATCAATGCAAGCTTATGACCCGCACTTACTGGGAATTCCTCGTTCATGGGAAATAATTACAATCGCACATCCCTAATCCACGAGTCGGGTGTTAGCGGGTTACCCACTGCCTGCTCTACTCGGTCGGCGAAGGGTTAAACACACTGCTGATTCCGCTCAGTGTGGCGAGCGTGCAGCCCGGACATCTAGGGCATCACAGACCTGTTATTGCTCAATCTCGTGTGGCTGAACGCCACTTGTCCCTCTATAGAAGTTGGACGACCGACGGCTCGGCTCGGGGCCGCATAACTAGTTAGCATGCCGGAGTCTCGTTCGTTATCGGAATTAACCAGACAAATCACTCCACCAACTAAGAACGGCCATGCACCACCACCCACAGAATCGAGAAAGAACTATCAATCTGTCAATCTTTTCCGTGTCCGGGCCGGGTGAGGTTTCCCGTGTTGAGTCAAATTAAGCCGCAGGCTCCACTCCTGGTGGTGCCCTTCCGTCAATTCCTTTAAGTTTCAACTTCAACTCCATTGAACACCTTTGGGATGAATTGGAACGCTGACTACGAGTCAGGCCTAATCTCCCGACATCAGTGCCCGACCTCACTAATGCTCTTGTGGCTGAATGGAAGCAAGTCCCCGCAGAAAAGTTCCAACATCTAGTGGAAAGCCTTTCCAGAAGAGTGGAGGTTGTTATAGCAGCAAAGGGGTGACCAAATCCATATTAATGCCCATGATTTTGGAATGAGATGTTGGACGAGCAAGTCCCCACATACTTTTGATCATGCAATGGGGTGATTTGGGACGTCATGCTCTTACTCAGCGAAATTTTACTTCAAAGCAATGAAATGTTAAAAGTAGCTTTTTTAGGAACTTAGCATCTCTCTCTTTCTGTCTCTCTCATTTTGAGGCATCAAGTTCTCGCAGACTAAATTTAGTGTGACAATTTTTTCTGTATCGCATTTCCTCTTTCAGCGAATGTGTGAATCTAGTCTCAAGATCTCTTGTTCACTTGTGTGTGTGGTGTATCTTACTCCTCCTGTGTTGTATCTTATTTAATGCCTTGTCGTATACAACATTTTCATGATTTGGTCTGTGAAATGAAGAAGTGAGATCAAGAAATGTGTTCAAACACTTCCTTTCCCCTCCCTGAAGTGACACAATCTATTGCATGTTTTGCTCTAACATTCTAGTCACACGATGTGGCAGGTTGATTTACATTTAGTTTTTAATCAGAATTTGGAACTTCAATAGTGAATCCACTGATTGTCACGATCGTTGTAAAGATGAGACCAAGGCGCAGCGTGAGTAGAGTACCACATAATTTTAATCAACTGAAACTCACCTAACAAAACAACAAACAACCGAACGAAACGTGAAGCTATACGAATAGTGCAGACAGGCAACTAAACATAGAACAAGATCTCACAACACAAATGGCTACCTAAATATGATCYCCAATCAGAGACAACGATAAACAGCTGTCTCTGATTGGCAACCACATCAGGCCAACATAGACACATAAAAACCCCTAGACATCGAAAAAAACCTAGACATACAAAAACCCTAGACATACAAAAACTAGCGTACCCACCCTAGTCACACCCTGACCTAACCAAAATATATAGAAAAACAGAGATATCTAAGGTCAGGGCGTGACACTGATTGTGGTGTTTGGACTTCTGATGATGTCAGAAGAACTGTCTATTGGTAATCTCCTATGTGTGCACTTGCTAGCACAATTTTTTTTAAATACTATAAACGCTGGGCTTCGAGGGAACCCCTTCAAGCTAATGTGCAGTCATTTTGATTAATACACTTCATATGCGGAAGTATTCAGAACCCTTTCTTTTCTCTACATTTTATTCTAAAACGGATTAAATTATTTTTTATCCACATCAATCTACACACAACACCCCATAATGACAAAAGGAAAACAGTTTTTTTTTTTTTTTT
>NW_019944035.1:63721-67936 GCF_002910315.2 Salvelinus sp. IW2-2015 | reverse complement strand
ATTTTTTTCTTAAACATACATATACCTCTTATATATAACTATGAAACTCGCTATCCAGATCGCCCTTGGTGCCTAAATTTCTGGACTTTGAATATTGAAGAAATCGGTACACATCCGTGTAGACTCTCCAATGATCCCATCCCTTGAGATGTTCTTACTATCAACTTGATATATAGTCCACCTGTGGTAATCTTTGCTTTTGGACATGATTTGGAAAAGGCACACACCTGTCCTAATGTTAAGTCCCACACGATTGACAGTGCATGTCAGAGAAAAAAACCAAGCATCCATGAGGTCAAATAATGTCCGTAGAGCTGTCCGATATAGGATTAGTGTCGAGACCACAGACTATTGGGCAAGGGTACCAAACAATGTCTGCAGCATTGAAGAGCGTCCTCCCGAACACTAGTGGCACTCCATCATTCTTCAATGGAAGAAGTTTGAACTTACCAAGACTCTTCCTAAGCTGGCCTTCCGGCCAAACTTGACAATTTACGCGAAGGGCCTTGGTCAGGGTGACCAAGACAACCGGATGATCACTCTGACAGGCTCCAGATGTTACTCTGTAAGAGGAACCTCTGTTACACCCAAACAAGGCAATGCGTTCATCACCTCTGGCCCCTCGCTCGCGTCCCTATCTCTGAGGAAGTACAGTTCCCGCTCAGACCAGTCAAACTGTTCGCTGCTCTGGCACCCAATGGTTTGAACAACTCCCTCACCTACCCCAGGTCAGCGGAGTCCAATTTCACCACCTTCCGGAGACACCTGAAAGCCCCACACTCTTTAAGGAGAAGAATACCTCGGATAGGATAATAATGTTCCCTCTTCACTCCCCCCTCTAAAAGAGTTAGATGCACTATTGTAAAGTGGTTGTTCCATCTGGATATCCATGAGGTGAATGCACCATCTTTTCTACGTACACAGTCGCTGGATGCAGGAGCGGTTCTGCTAAAATGACAATGTCATGGTAAATGTAGACTGGTGAATAGAGAGGACCTTCCAGAAGGCACCAAACATCTCTGCACGCACGTCCAGCATCAGGCATTTATGGTAGAGTTTCCAAAAGGAAGTTCACTCCTCAGTAAACGGCAGCAATGAATGCCGGGCTGCCTTGATCTCTCTCTTTTACAAAAGGAAAACAGTTTTTTTTTTTTTTTTTTTTTTTAAACATAAATACCTTATTTACATAAATATTCAGACTCTTTGCTTTGAGACTTGATATTGAGATCAGGTCCATCCTGTTTCCATTGATCATCCTTGAGATGTTTCTACAACTTGATTATAGTCCACCTGTGGTAAATTCATTTGATTGGACATGATTTGGAAAGGCACACACCTGTCTATATAAGGTCCACACAGTTGACAGTGCATGTCAGAGAAAAAACCAAGCCATGAGGTCAAAATAATTGTCCGTAGAGCTCCGATATAGGATTATGTCGAGACACAGATTTGGGGAAGGGTACCAAACAATGTCTGCAGCATTGAAGGTCCCCAAGAACACAGTGGCCTCCATCATTCTTCAATGGAAGAAGTTTGAACTACCAAGACTCTTCCTAAAGCTGGCCTTCCGGCCAAACTGAGCAATTTAGGGAAAAGGGCCTTGGTCAGGGAGGTGACCAAGAACCTGATGATCACTCTGACAGAGCTCCAGAGTTCCTCTGTAGAGGAACTCTGTACACCCAAACAAGGGCACTGCGTTCATCCACCTCTGGCCTGCTCGCCTCCCTACCTCTGAGGAAGTACAGTTCCCGCTCAGACCAGTCAAAACTGTTCGCTGCTCTGGCACCCCAATGGTGGAACAAACTCCCTCACGACGCCAGGTCAGCGGAGTCAATCACCACCTTCCGGAGACACCTGAAACCCCACCTCTTTAAGGAATACCTAGGATAGGATAAAGTAATCCCTCTAACCCCCCCCTTAAAAGAGTTAGATGCACTATTGTAAAGTGGTTGTTCCACTGGATATCATGAGGTGAATGCACCAATTTGTAAGTCGCTGGATAAGAGCGTCTGCTAAATGACTTAAATGTAAATGTAAATGTAGAGATGGGAGAACCTTCCAGAAGGACAAACATCTCTGCAGCACTCCACCAATCAGGCCTTTATGGTAGAGTTTCCAAAAGGAAGTCACTCCTCAGTAAAAGGCACATGATTGCCTGCTTGGAGTTTGCCAAAAGGCACCTAAAGGACTCTCAGGCCATGAGAAACACGATTGAACTCTTCGTCACGTCTGGAGGAAACCTGGCACCATCCCTATGGTGAAGCATGGTGGAGGCAGCATCATGCTGTGGGGATGTTCTTCAGCAGCAGGGACTGGGAGACTAGTCAGGATCGAGGGAAAGATGAACGGAGCAAAGTTTCTGAATTTCCTTGTGTGGCCCAACCAGAGCCCGGACTTCAACCCAATCGAACATCTCTGGAGAGACCTGAAAATAGCTGTGCAGCAACGCTCCCTATCCAACCTGACAGAGCTTGAGAGGATCTGCAGAGAAGGAGAAACTCCCCAAATCAGGTGGCAAAGCTTGAGCAGTCATCCCAAGAAGACTCGAAGCTGTATTCAACAAAATACTGAGTAAAGGGTATGAATACCTATGTAAATGTGATATGTCAGTTTCTTATTTTAAATACATTTGCTAAAATAAAAAAATAAAAACTGTTTTTACTTTGTCATTGCTGTCACGAACCGGCTCGAAGTTTGTAACAAATAGGGAGACAACGTGGAGATAAGGAATAACAAAATATATGTATTAACTGAAGTAAACTAAATACAATTAACAATGGTGTGTATACTCAGTAATCAGTAGTGTAAGTGAGTGTTTGCGTGCATAAATGTGATAATGAGGGGTGTTGAAATGTGCCCAAACAAACAAACAAACAAAAATGCCACAACCAAAATCTGCATGGGGAGAGCATGGAGAGAGTGCATGGATCTGCATGGAGAGAGTGTGTCTGCATGGAGAGAGTCTCCTCAATGAATGGGGAAGAGGTTTATCCTGGGACACACCCGGGCCCAGGTGTATCCCATGTCGCTGACGACCCTCCCAGCTCCGCCCGCCGACATCCTAATAAGGAAAACAAGAGCAAAGAGAAAGAACACGGCAGACAGAGTGGGAGGGTCGTCACATTGTGGAATATTGTGTAGATTGATGAGTATTTTTTTTTTTAAATACATTTTATATTAAGGCTGTAAAGTAACAAAATGTGAAAAAAGTCAAGGGGTCTGAATACTTTCCGAATGCACTGTATAATTAAATGTAAAAATGTATTACCTTTAAGTGTGGCATGAATACAACCAGTCTTGATGGATTCATCTGATTGCCAAATAAATCACTTCAAAACGTAGGTTACCTTTGCATGTTCGTCCAAAATAATTCCATCATCTGAACAGTGCACTCTGCACCCGCCAACTATCCTTCAATTCGCAAGTGGCTGAAACTACTATCACCCCTCTGTCTTTATCTGAGATTGATGCGTCTTTCCGTCGGCGCCCATCTCGGTCCAATAAATTATTAATATTAAAACATTTTATTTGGACGGGAAAGGAGGTACCGTGGTCAGGGCCAGGCCCCCTAAGGCCCGCCCATAATGTCCCTAGCGGCCCTGAGTAAGAGGCTACAGTTTTCTTCATTCTGTGATGCATATATGTTTGTCTATGTTTTTGTAATGTGTTGGCTGCCTTGCTATATTGTTGTCTTAGGTCTGTCTTCATGTAGTGTTGTGTTGTCTCTCTTGTTGTGATGTGTTTTGTCCTATATTTATATTGTTTTTTATTTATTATTATTTACTCATCCCAGCCCAAATTATTTATTAATGATTATTATTTATTAATCCCAGGCCCAGGCTTTTTTGCCTTTTGTAGGCCGTCATTGTAAATAAGAATTTGTTCTTAACTGACTTGCCTAGTTAAATAAAGGTTAAATAAAAATAAATAAAAAACAATTACATGAAATAAAGACAAATTTCAGAAATGACTTTGGCAAAGCAACAAAATAAGGCTTTACAATAATGGTGAACACTGGGAGACATTTGGGATTAAGTGGGATAAAATCTTTCTAAAGTCACAGAGGGTGACAGAGGACGTGTCAAAATGCTGCATTTTGGCAGATAGCAACTGTTTTTTCATATAGAAAATCGGAGATATTGAATTCTCTATGTGGTCTGTATTGAAGAAAAGATCAAATAGGGACTAATTTTGTGGAACGACCCTAGAACGGTC
>NW_019944035.1:34709-56777 GCF_002910315.2 Salvelinus sp. IW2-2015 | reverse complement strand
TACAACACAGCATGGTAGCAACACAACATAACAACAACATGGTAGCAACACAACATGGTAGCAACACAAAACATGGTACAAACATTATTGGGCACAGTTGGGCACAGACAACAGCACAAAGGGCAAAAAGGTAGAGACAACAATACATCACACAAAGCAGCAACAACTGTCAGTAAGAGTGATTAAGTCTTTGAATGAAGAGATTGAGATAAAACTGTCCAGTTTGAGTGTTTGTTGCAGCTCGTTCCAGTCGCCAGCTGCAGCGAACTGAAAAGAGGAGCGACCCAGGGATGTGTGTGCTTTGGGGACTTTTTAAAGAATGTGACTGGCAGAACGGGTGTTGTATGTGGAGGATGTGGGCTGCAGTAGATATGTCAGATAAACGGGAGTGAGGCCAAAAGAGGGTTTTATAAATAAGCATCAACCAGTGGGTGTTGAGAGATGACCAGTTTACAGAGGTGACCAGTTTACAGAGGAGTATAGAGTGCAGTGATGTGTCCTATAAGGAGCATTGGTGGTGAATCTGATGGCCAAATGGTAAAGAACATCTAGCCACTCGAGAGATTAGTGATTCATTTTCAGGTTACACTACCCAAAAAGGACTAATTTTACGGAACGACCCTCTTGAAGTAGCAGCATCATAGCATTTGTCACATCTCAACTATATGAGATGTGTGATTCCTTTAAATGTTTTATTGCCACCAGGGTTTATATATGTTAACTGTATGTATTGTTATTTATTAGGGATCCCCATTAGCTGTTGCCAAGGCAGCAGCTAGTTTTCCTTGAGTCCAAACATATTAAGGAACAAAAGATAAACAGCACGTCATATAACATTATTACACCACTACATATCTGCAATACAAAATGTAGAATATGACCATACAACAATATTACAATGGAAGCGTGTGTGTAGAGTGCATGTGCTAGCGGTTGTGTGCGTATGTGTTTGTCTGTACCTGTGTGTGTGTCTCTTACAGTAGCCGCTGTTCCATAAGGTGTATTTTCATTTTTTAAATCTGATTCTACTGCTTGCATCAGTTACCTGATGATGTGGAATAGAGTTCCATGTAGTCATGGCTCTACGTAGTACTGTGCGCCTACCACAGTCTGTTCTGGACTTGGTGATTGTGAAGAGACCTCTGGTGGCATGTCTTGTGGGTATGCATGGGTGTCCGAGCTGTGTGCTATTAGTTTAAACAGCTTGTCAACACTTCTTACAAAAACAGGTAGTGATGAAGTCAATCTCTCCTCCACTTCGAGCCATGAGAGATTGACATGCATATTATTAATGTTAGCTCTCCATTGACATTTATGACAATCCAGGGTTACTTCAAGCAGTTTAGTCGCCTCAATTTACTCAATTTCCACACTAGTCATTACAAGATTTAGTTGAGGTTTAGGGTTTAGTGAATTATATGTCCCAAATACAATGCTTTTAGTTTTTGAAATATTTAGGACAAACTTATTCCTTGCCACCCATTCTGAAACTAACTGCAGCTTTTTGTTAAAACCTTTTCTCAATAGGGGGGGCGCCATTTTCACTTTGTAAAAAATCGTTCCCAGATTAAACTCCCTCGTACTCAATTCTTGCTCGTACAATATGCATATTATTACTACTATTGGATAGAAAACACTCTCTAGTTTCTAAAACCGTTTGAATTATATCTGTGAGTAAAACGAACTCATTTTGCAGCAAACTTCCTGTCAGGAACTAGATAATCTGAAATCGGGGCTCTGTTCCAGGGTCAGTTTTATTAATTTGCATGTAATCTATGGGTCGATCATGCGCTACATACGCTTCCACTAGATGTCAGTAGCCAGTGAGAGTTGGAATGGAGTGGTCTAGCTAGATCTGAGGCCGAACAAGACTGTTGGAACGGAAGGTCTGGTCTTTTCTATGGTTTGGCCTGACGCAAGAAGGACCTCTCCATTGCGCTCTGAAAAGATTTCGTTTTAGAAGTTAGATATCTCCGGCTCTGATTTAATTTGATATATGTGTGTAAAACATCATAATGTAGTATTTTTAAACCGAGTTATATCAGTTTATATCAGTTTAATGGCGATTCTTCGGTATTTTCTTTGTTGGCGTTTTGGTGGGTTGGCACTTATGTGCCTCATGGCTAGTTCGTTAGCTAATTCCACAGATGAAGCGACATTCTACAACCGAACAACGATTATTCTGGACAAAGGACAACTTGTAAAAGATTCTGATGGAAGCTCATCAAATAGTAGGAATTTATGATGTTAATCGTATTTCTGGTCGAAAATGTTTAGACTACTAATCCGCCATTATTTTCGACGCTGTTCATATATCCGTAAGCTGTATGTCGTAGTAACGTTATTTTTTAAAATCTAACCAGCGGTTGCATTAAGAACTAGTGTATTCTTTAATTTGCTGTCCAACCTGTATTTTTTAGTCAAGTTTATGATTAGTTATTGATTAGATTAGGTGCTCTCCAAGATTTCTCCGGCAAATTGTTTGAATTTTGGCTACTTATTCACATTGTTCAACCACGAATTGTCCGCTAAATATGCACATTTTCGAACAAACCATATATGTATTGTGTAATATGATGTTATAGGACTGTCATCTGATGAAGTTTGAGAAGGTTAGTGAAAAAATTATATATTTTGCTGGTTTATTCGCTATCGCTAACGTTATGTTGAATGAATGGGGCTGTGTGGTTGGCTATTGTAGTAAGCTAATATAATGCTATATTTGTTTTTCACTGTAAAACACTTAAAAAATCTGAAATATTGGCTGGATTCACAAGATGTTTGTCTTTCATTTGCTGTACACTGTGTATTTTTCATAAATATTTTATGATGAGTATTTAGGTATTTCACGTTGGTTTCTGTAGTTTTCTAGCTGCTTTGGTGAGAGTTTGTGATGGTGGCTGCAATGTAAAACTATGATTTATACCTGAAATATGCACATTTTTTAACAAACATATGCTATAGCAATAAATCTGTTAAAAGACTGTCATCTGATGAAGTTGTTTCTTGGTTAGGGACTATTTATATCTTTATTTGGTCGAATTTGTGATAGCTACCTATGCAGTAAAAAAATGGTGAAAAAAAAGTTGGGTCTTTTGCTATCGTGGTTAGACTAATAGAAATACATATGTGTCTTCCCCTGTAAAACATTAAAATATCAGAAATGATGGCTGGATTCACAAGATGTGTACATCTGGTTGTTGGACTTGTGATTTCATGATATTTAGATGCTAGTATTTACTTGTGGCGCTATGCAGGCTATGCTAGTCAGCTTTTTTACTGATGAGGGTGCTCCCGGATCCGGGATTGTGACCAAGTAGAAGTGTTAAGTGTTGCAGTCATTTCAGTCGCTGTAGTAGTTGACATGGATAGTGTTGAGTCATCCCAATACATAGACCATTGGCTATTTGAGCCAGTAAAGGGGTTTTTACTATTCTTGGTAGCGGAATAACTTTTGCTTCCCTCCAGGCCTGAGGCACACACACTTTCTAGTAAGGCTTAGATTGACAATATAGCAAATAGGAGTGGCAATATGTCCGTATTCATATCCTCAGTATTTTCCATCCAAGTTGTCAGACCCGGTGTCTTGTCATTGTTGATGGACAACAATATTTTTTTCACCTCCACACTCACTTTACGGAATAAAAGTAACATGCTTGTTCTTTCATATTTGTTCAGTTATGCTTGGATGTGTGGTGTTGGCATTTGTTGCTGGCATTTCATGCCTAAGTTTGCCAATCTTGCCAATGAAGAGATCATAAAAGTAGTTGGCAATATCAGTGGGTTTTGTGCTGAATGAGCCATCTGATTCAATGAATGACGGAGCTGAGTTCGCCTTTTTCCCCCAAATTTCATTTAAGGTGTTCCAAAGGTTATTACTATCAATGTTTATATCATATATCTTTGTTTCATGGTATAGATTCTTCATATTTTTATTCAGTTTAGTCACATGATTTCTCAATTTGCAGTACGTTTGCCAATCGGTGGGGCTGCAGACTTATTTGCCATTCCTCTTTGCCACATCCACTTCAACCATACCCCATTTTTCAATTTCTCGTCAATCCGAGGTTGATTTAACATCATTTTTACAGTCATTTTCTTAATGGGTGCATGCTTATTCTTTACTGGAATAAGCAATTTCATAAATGTGTCAAGTGCAGCGTCTGGTTGCTCCTCATTGCACACAGACAAGCAAATATTTTTTACATCATCAAAATAAGAATCACTACAAAACTTATCGTATGACCTCTTATACCCAATATTAGGCCAGCATTTGGAACTTTGGTTTTCCCATATGTGGCTACTATATTGTGATCACTACATCCAATTGACTTGGATCCTGCTTCAAAGCAGTTTCATTAGTAAAGATGTGATACATGTTAATGATTTAATTCCTGTGCTGTTTGTAACTACCCTGGTAGGTTGACTGACACCTGAAACAGGTTGCAGGCACTAGTTACAGTTGGAAGCTGTTTCTTGAGTGGCAACTTGATGAAGCCAGTCAATATTGAAATCACCCAGAAAATATACCTCTTTGTTGATATATCACATACAGTATATTATCAAGCCAGATGGCAAGATGGCGCGACAGACATGGCAGCTCTGCTTCTTGCTCTTAAGCAACTTTCCAGTATTTTGTTTTTTGTGGATATTTCTTACTTTATTAGCCCAGAACGTTTTTTGTGTTATTTCATACAGCCGGGAAGAATTTTGGATATCAGAGATGCGGTAAATCACCAGCATTACGATCAGGAATTTCCCAAATTGGAACCTTTATTCGTACCCCCAGGGAAATTTAACATATCCAAGAGGCTACTCCAAGATGCCGCCGGCAGAGAAGAGGTGTTCGGAGTGGACTTCTAGTCCGACTAAGGAGGCATGCAAACCATCCCTGCTCCGAGATCAGGACCATTTTGCTCCTCCCTTCCTATAAGGCAGAAAAATCAAACAGGAAGTACCCGTGCTAAGTTACTCAAGCTGGTCTGACCAATAGGAATCCAGCTTGCGGCTGGGAGTATGGTTGAATACAAACAGTGTTGTTATTCCCTCCGTCAGTACAGGGATGCCGGCCACAGACGGATTCCAAATCATGTCAATACATTTATTTACCATGGATGGACTCTACAATCAAATTGTGGAAACATCTCAAGGACGACGAATGGAAACAGGATACACCTCAGCCCAATTTCAAGTCTCATATGGGTCTGAATACTTATGTATTTTTGGTCTGCAGTCCTCTGCATGCAAACAGTTGCTACATTGAATGTCTGGGCGGATCAACATTGTCCCAGAATAAAGCAAATAAACACAACCCTGCACCATTGAAAACGTTCAATAATGACCTCCATCTGAGAAATACAGCAGCTAGGCTAGCTAGGCTTCTGTGTCTCTCTCTTTACAGGATGAAGAAATGAACAAAAAGAGCTCACAAAAAATGGCTAAATCTGAAAGGCAGAAATATGTTTCCTCTTTTAAATCCACACAAAGCAGTGTCTTTGCACATACTGTTGGTCCAGCATCGGCTAACGTGGTAGCCATACAACGCTGTTCCAGCCAGGTCAGGTTGCAGGGAAAAGGTTACAGGCCGCAGGGAATCCAGCCACAATTAGTGTGGGAACCTCTGAGGTCCCAGACACAAGGGTTGGGAAACCCTGCTAGCTTGATACTGATAGCTACCAGCTAGGCTAGTAGCTAAGCTACGGTAAACAACTTCAGGCTTTTTGGTCTGGCAGGATCCCGGGACAGATTGTAGCTGTCACAGCAACTGAGGCTAACCGCGATGCAGGATCCAAAGTAAAAAAGTATGTAAATAAAACTTGGCAAGGAAACACAACTTTCAAAAACAATAAAGTGAGGAGACAAAGATTTCAGGGTGGGTTATTGAGGCTGGTAATACCCTTCAACAGTGGCCCCCACAACTGTGATAGAGTCAACCACTGGTTTGAGGCATGAAACCTTAGTAATTGCTCAACACGTCCCAGCCACAATAAATCATATACTGCAGTCTCCCTTTAACAGAACATTCAGCAGAAATCTCCTCATGGGCTGGTAGGTTTTATGTTGAAAGCAGATTTTACTGCAGTTCATTTTCATGGTTTTGATTAATTAGCTGATTAGTTAATTTAGGTGTTATACCTTCTCCCTTCTGTCCCCCAGGAACAGGGTTCAATGTGTTTGTTTATTTCCAACTTGCTGAAGTCTTCATTCTGCTGGCAATCTGTCTGGGATCATACTGTTTCTACAAGAAGAAAACCTGTCCTCAAGAACAAGGTCAGTATAATGCATCATTGTACCTTTGTTTAACGTATTTTGTTTGAAAAGTAAAATGTTATTATTATTATTAATTCGCTCACTCTCTCTCGCTCACTCTCTCTCGCTGACTCTCTTTTTCTCTCTCTCCAGATGATGTTGAGTAAGCAGAGTGTTTGCAGTCTCTCAGGTGGATCACGGTGGGACTCTAAGAGGGGTGTTGATGTCATGAAAGTTGCCATGGGGACCATGACTAATGACTAATGATGATGTTATACTGCTCATTGCTGTTTTAATCTTAATCAAGCTCAAACTCAAAGCACAGTCCTGTATTTAGATCTTTTGACATATATTTTCATATTTTCATAATGTTCCTTCAGAACTGCTATTAACAAAGTAATAATGAAAGATCTATGTGATGGTGTTTATTTAATGGATTTTAACTCTTGAATTGTAGTGTTTTCGTGCTTTTTTATTTGTACATACAGTTACATAAACTAAAGAAAATGCTATTGTGTTTTTGAAAATACATTTTCTTTCGTATTCGAATGTGACCTTAGACCTTCATAAACACAAACAATTATTTTTTTTGCGATAGCAAATATGTAGAGTTCAAAAGGTACTTGCACTCGTAACCATGAAAAGGAATAACCCACGAATGATGACATGAATAACATACAGCTGGCGGGTTTTAAGCTTTTTCGACAGGATAGAACAGCGATCTCTGGTAAGACAATGGGTGGTAGTCTATGTAAATTTGTAAACAACAGCTGGTGCACGAAATCTAAGGAAGTCTTGAGGTCTTGCTCGCCTGAGGTAGAGTATCTCATCATAAGCTGTAGACCACACTATTTACCAAGAGATTTTTCATCTGTATATTTCGTAGCTGTCAAAATACCACCACAAACCGATGCTGGCACTAAAACCGCACTCAATGAGCTGTATACGGCCATAAGCAAACAGGAAAACTCTCATCCAGAGGCGGCTTTCCGTACAAAGCTCTCCCTCGCCCTCCATTTGGCAAATCTGACCTTAATTCTATCCTCCTGATTCCTGCTTACAAGTAAAAACTAAAGTAGGAAGCATCAGTGACTCGGTCAATAAAAAAGTGGTCTGATGAAGCAGATTCTAAGGTAGAGGACTGTTTTGCTAGCAGACTGGAATATGTTCCGGAATTCTTCCGATGACATTGCATAGTACACCACATCAGTCACTGGCTTCATCAATAAGTGCATCGATGACCTTGTCCCACATTGACCGTACGTACATACCCCAACCAAAAGCCATGGAACACAGGCAACATCCGCACCAATCTAAAGGGTAGAGCTGCCGCTTTCAAGGAGCGGGACTTCAACCCGGAAGCTTATAAAAAATCCCGCTATGCCCTCCGACGAACCATCAAACAGGCAAAGTGTCAATACAGGACTAAGATTGGATCGTACTGCACTGGCTCTGATGCTCGCCGGATGTGGCAGGGCTTGCAAACTAATACAGACTACAAAGCTGTGAGCTGCCCAGTGACACCAGCCTACCAGACGAGCTAAAATACTTATATGCTTGCTTCGAGGAAAGTAACATTGAAGAATGCATGAGAGTATCAGCTGTTCCGGAAGACTGGCTCAAATGCATTAATAAATAAATAAATAAATATATATATATATATGTTACAGTGTTTTTCTGACACCAACTCAGTCAGTTCTCAAGTGCTAGTTGAACATAATGCACTCCTCCAAGGAGGCACAACCATCCCTGGTGCAAGAAAGGTTGAGAAACACTGTTACACCACACAGGTCACGTGTTCCCTCCGTGGTGGAAAAAGTAACAAATTGTCACACTTGAGTAAATGTAAAACACCTTACATTGTGTTACTTTTTCCACCACGGAGGGAACACGTGACCTGTGTGGTGTAACAGTGTTTCTCAACCTTTCTTGCACCAGGGATGGTTGTTCCTCCTTGGAGGAGTGCATTATGTTCAACTAGCACTTGAGAACTGACTGAGTTGGCATGACTCAAATAAAAGTTAAAGTCACCCAGTAAAATACTACTCCAGTAAAAGTCAAATTATTTGGCTTTAAATTTGGCTTTAAATATACTTACGTGTCAAAGTTAATTTAATTGCTAAAATATACTGAAATATCAAAAGTTTAACAAACTTGTTTTGGAATGAATGATTGTTTATCACTGATTTTAGTCATAAGATGGAGATACAATTCTAATATCTGTAAGATAGTGTATAAATGATTTTGCTTACAACAAGACAGTCCCACTACCATCATTAGAAGACCATACACAGCATGCATGTTGATTAATCTGTCACAACACCTCAACATTGGCTCTTCATGAAGGGAAGTGCTACAGTCTGTGTGATAACATTTCTTTCAGTGGGCCGATAGAAAAGTCAGAATCCCTGCACATATTCACTTAGTTTGTTGTGCTTTAAACAAACAGTATTAGATTATGAGAAAATTAGGTGCAGAATGTTTCAAAAGTAGTAGTTAATGAGAAATAAGGTAAAACATGTTTCAAAAGTAGTAGTTAATGAGAAATAAGGTAAAACATGTTTCAATAGTAGTAGTTAATGAGGAAGGATGTCCAACATGTTTCAAAAGTAAGTAGTTAATGAGGAAGATTCCAACATGTTTCAAAGTAGTAGTTAATGAGGAAGGATGTCCAACATGTTTCAAAAGTAGTAGTTATTGAGAAATAAGGTAACATGTTTCAATAGTAGTAGTTAATGAGGAAGGATGTCCAACATGTTTCAAAAGTAGTAGTTAATGAGAAATAAGGTAAGAACATGTTTCAATAGTAGTAGTTAATGAGGAAGGATGTCCAACATGTTTCAAAAGTAGTAGTTAATGAGGAAGGATGTCCAACATGTTTCAATAGTAGTAGTTAATGAGGAGGGATGTCCAAAATGTTTCAAAGTAATAGATAATGAGAAAAGAGGTTCAAAATGTTTTCTAAAAGCAGCTTGCTTTTATTTCTATGCATTCAAAATCACACAAATACATCTAATTAAAACATGATGAAGTTACAGAAAGAAATAATGTGCTACAGTTCCCCATTTAAAAAGCCTTACTAATATACAGTATGTGTTATAACATTTCTTTCAGTGGGCCGATAGAAAGGTCAGAAAACGCTGCACATATTCACTTAGTTTGTTGTGCTTTAAACAAAAAGAGGTCGATAATAAGAAATGAGGTCCAGAATGTTTAAAAAGTAGTAGATCATGAGAAATGAGGTCCAGAATGAGGTCATGTACACCTCTCTTTATCTCTCTCTCTCTCTCTAAAGTTTTCATTGGATTTAAAAAAAATATGATCTCTGTGTGAATTCTTTCTATATAGAATAGGCTACTTTATTGAAAATAGTTTGAAAACCAACAAGCAATTCATTTTTAATTGCTTTTTATAATAATAATTGCTTTATCACCTAAATAAATACATGTTCAGATCACAAATGCAGCTGACAGTACTATCATGTTTCTGGTGGTATACATTCTCTTTATATGACACAGTATTTATGATAGTCATTATGGTATTGCCCTGTAGATGGTCCAGTCTGTTTGTGGTGTGTAGTCAACTCCTCTGTGCTTGTCCTTTGCCATTCCAAATATCTCATTTAGAGTTAAAGTTAGTTAGAAACAGTTAGAAACAGTTATTAAATTGTCACTCCACAGTGAACCAATCCCCCCAAAAAACAATCCTAGTCAAACACATTTTCTATTGGCGTCATCTATAATTCATGACATCATCTATACATTATTGGAATCAGTTATTATGCATTACATCGTTGGTTGCATAAACCAAAAAACAACAAAGTAGCCTTTGTTACAGAGGCTACAGAGCATATAAAGAATGGAATCAGGCTAACATATAGAGGCATCAACCCATTTCTTTGACAATAGCATTTAAGGGAATATATCTGACCTGTCCACAACATTTTCTGTGGTCCTCATCGTTAATTCAGTTCACAAACTAAAGGTCTATAAAAACACACTCTCACCTTAATTTTCAATGGAAAAACGTTTCCCACCCAAGGCCAACATTAGGAGGCTCACACTGAACACATGACCTGTGTGGTGTAACATTGTTTCTCAACCTTTCTTGCACCAGTTAAACTAGCACTTGAGACGAGCAACAGACACAGCTGTATAAAAGGCATAGTGTTTACTAAATAACTTACAGTGTAGATTGACATGAACCTACCACAGGGCTCAGTCTGTGGTGCAGAAATACAATGTTCTCACAGACTAAATGTAGTGTGACAATTTCTTCTGTATCACATGTCCTCTTTCAGCCTTCATGTGAATCTAGTCTCAAGATCTCTTGTTCACTTGTGTGTGTGATGTATCTTACTTCTTGTTGTATCTTATCTAGTGCCTTATCGTAGATAACATTTTCATGCATTGGTCTTTGAAATAAAGAAGTGAGATCAAGACTGTGTTCAAACACTTCCTTTTTCATCCCTGAAGTGACACAATCTATCACGTGTTTTGCTCAAACATCCTAGTCACACGATGTGGCCTGTTGATTGAGTTTGGAATCTGAATTTGGGATTTGTATAGTGAATCTACAGTTGTAAACACATATGTTCTGTTATAATCTCCACCCGGCACAGCCAGAAGAGGACTGGCCACAACCTCGAAAGCCATGAGGTCCTCCTAAGTTTCTCTAGGTTGTTTTTTTTTTTTCCTAAGTTTTTCCTAGCCACCGTGCTTCTACACCTGCATGTGCTTGCAGTTTGGGGTTTTAGCCTGGGTTTCTGTACAGCACTTTGAGATAATCAGCTGATGTAAGAAGGGGCTATATAAATACATTTGATTTGATTTGATATCAGTGGTTGGCCATTGTGAAGACAACATGCTTGTGGTGTTTGGACTCCTGGTGATGGTTAACTGGACTCTCTAATCGTAAGAGGCTACGGTTTGTTTATCTTTGGAGGTCACGCATATTCTACAATAAGGCTGTGTTATAAAGGGTAACTGAATAATTACAGCAGAGTACAAATGCTGTGTTATTATGAGGAGAAAATAAACATATACAATTAAATGTATAGGCCATCCAGAGCGAGCTATGCATGTTTGATGGATTTAATACCTCACAAGCAGCTGAAATTATTTACTTGTCAATTAATATTTGTTCTCCCTTAACTTACCAGGTAAGTTGACTGAGAACAGGGGGGAATTAATGAGCCAATTGGAAGCTGGGGATGATTAGGTGGCCATGACTGGTATGAGGGCCAATTGGGAATTTAGCCAGGACACCGGGATTAGCACACCTACTCTTACGATAAGTGCCATGGGATCTTTAGTGACCACAAAGAGTCAGGACAATTGTTTAGTGTTCCACCCGAAAGACAGCTCCCTACACAGGGCAATGTCCCCAATCAGTGCMCTGGTGCACTGGGATATGAATATAAAAATTAGACTAGAGGACAAGGTGCATCCTACTGGCCCTCTAACACCATTTCCAGCAGCATCTGGTGTCTCATCCAGGCACCAACCCTGATTAGCTTTAGAGGCAAGCCAGCAGTGAGATGCAGGGTGATTTGCTGCTTGGCAATTCATAATGTCACAAACTTTTATTAGAGTTTCAGATGAAGAATAACAGTAATCACTATCAACAAAAGTGTCCTTTTCCCCTCCTTTCCTCAGGCATGGAGGAGAAATTCTGTGATGCTAGACAGAACATGTCATGTCACGGAGCTCTGGGAGAAACTGTCTATCTTCAGCTGATGAATAATGCCACAGGGTCTRAACTAATATTCAAAAAAGACCCCACTGGTGCWAGTWTAAGGATATTCAGAATRAAAAACAACACAGTGAGATTCCATGACTCCATTAAAGCTAGATCMGTGTTCTTTATCAACAACGGGACATTTAAGACATCTAACACAGAAAAGAGTGATTCTGGTGAATATGTCTTAGAAATCTATGATTCACATGGAAAACGTTTGCGCACCGGAGGAGTACAACTGATAATTGGAGGTAAGGAGCTAAAAAGCTCATATCTCTTTGCCAAATAAGAATCTTCCAAAGAAGCTAAAGGCTTCTTGAATGTTGACATGCATTTGTCAGGGACTGTGTCAAACGTGGACTAATGATAAATATATGATCAAATGTGTTTTGGGGTGTAAAATGCTCCTTTGACAGCTTACATACATTAACCCTAATGCTTCTCCCCCATTTCTCTCCACCTTATCATGCAGGAAGAGTCTTGTTTTCAGATAGCCTTCAGATAATCCCCAGCTACAATGAATGCAGCCTCAGGATATGTGGTTTCCAGTTTACATAGAGTCAGATAAAGTTTGTTCAGGGCCATCGATGTGCTGCTTGGGGGGAATATATACGGCTGTGATTATAATCGAAGAATTCCCTTGGTAGATAATGCGGTCGACATTTGATTGTGAGGAATTCTAAGTCAGGTGAAAGAAGGATTTGAGTTCCTGTATGTTGTTATGATCACACCACGTCTCGTTAATCATAAGGCATACCCCCCCGCCCCTCTTTCTTACCAGAAAGATGCTTGTTTCTGTCTGTGCGATTCGTGAAGAAAACCAGCTGCTGGCACCGATTCGATGCGTCTCTCGAGTGAGCGATGTTTCCGTGAAGCAAAGAACGGCAGTCTCTGATGTCTCTCTTGGAAGGCAACCCTTGCTCGGATTTCATCAACCTTGTTGTCAAGAGACTGGACATTGGCGAGTAGTATGCTAGGGAGTGGTGCGCGATGTGTTCGTCTCCGGAGTCTGACCAGAAGACCGCTTCGTTTGCCCCTTTTACGGCAACGGTGTTTAAGTTCGCTGGCTGGGATCAGATCCATTGTCCTGGGGGGAGGCCAACACAGGATCCGCTTCGGGAAAGTCATATTCCTGGTCGTGATGATGGTGAGTTGGACGTTGCTCTTATATTCAGTAGTTCCTCCCGACTGTATGTAATAGAACCTAAGATTACCTGGGGTACCAATGTAAGAAATAACACGTAAAAAAAAAAATACTGCATAGTTTCCTTGGAACGCGAAGCGAGGCGGCCATCTCTGTCGGCCCGGAAGTAATCTTTGTTTGTTAGATCTGTCACAGCACTGACCTGGAGCCTGTGAAGGTGTCTTCCTCTTGTGAATACAGTAAGCTCCCACCACCACGGTTAGAGACCAGGACCACAGCTACTAGTGACCCTATGACAGCCCCATTAGATCCTCCTGCATGATAAGGTGAGAGGAAATGGGGGAGAAGCATTAGGGTAATGTATGTAAGCTGTCAAAGGAGCATCATTTACCCCCAAAACACATTTGATCAATATTTTATCATTAGTCCACGTTTGACCCAGTCCCTGACAAATGCATGTCAACATTCAAGAAGCCTTTAGCTTCTTTGGAAGATTCTTATTTGGCAAAAGAGTATGAGTTTTAGCTCCTTACCTCCAATTATCAGTTGTACTCCTCCGGTGCGCAACGTTTTCCATGTGAATCATAGATTTCTAAGACATATTCACCAGAATCACTCTTTTCTGTGTTAGATGTCTTAAATGTCCCGTTGTTGATAAAGAACACGGATCTAGCTTAATGGAGTCATGGGATCTCACTGTGTTGTTTTTTATTCTGAATATCCTTAAACTAGCACCAGTGGGGTCTTTTTTGAATATTAGTTAGACCCTGTGGCATTATTCATCAGCTGAAGATAGACAGTTTCTCCCAGAGCTCCGTGACATGACACTGTTCTGTCTAGCATCACAGAATTCTCCTCCATGCCTGAGGAAAGGAGGGGAAAAGGACACTTTTGTTGATAGTGATTACTGTTATTCTTCATCTGAAACTCTAATAAAAGTTTGTGACATTATGAATTGCCAAGCAGCAAATCACCCTGCATCTCACTGCTGGCTTCCTCTAAAGCTAATCAGGGTTGGTGCCTGGATGAGACACCAGATGCTGCTGGAAATGGTGTTAGAGGGCCAGTAGGATGCACCTTGTCCTCTAGTCTAATTTTTTATATCATATCCCAGTGCACCAGTGCACTGATTGGGACATTGCCCTGTGTAGGAGCTGTTTCTTTCGGGTGGAACACTAAACAATTGTCCGACTCTTTGTGGTCACTAAAGATCCCATGGCACTTATCGTAAGAGTAGGTGTGCTAATCCCGGTGTCCTGGCTAAATTCCCAATCTGGCCCTCATACCATCATGGCCACCTAATCATCCCCAGCTTCCAATTGGCTCATTAATCCCCCTGTTCTCAGTCAACTTACCTGGTAAGTTAAGGGGTAAACAAAATATATAATTGACAAGTAAATAATTTCAGCTGCTTGTGAGGTATAAATCCATCAAACATGATATGCTCTGTGATGGCCTATTACATTTAATTGTATATGTTTATTTTCTCCTCATAATAACACAGCATTGTACTCTGCTGTAATTATTCAGTTACCCTTTATAACACAGCCTTATTGTAGAATATGCGTGACCTCCAAAGATAAAACAACCGTAGCCTCTTACGATTAGAGAGTCCAGTTAACATCACCAGGAGTCCAAACACCACAAGCATGTTGTCTTCACAATGGCCAACCACTGATATCAAATCAAATCAAATGTATTTATATAGCCCTTCTTACATCAGCTGATTATCTCAAAGTGCTGTACAGAAACCCAGGCTAAAACCCCAAACGCAAGCATGCAGGTGTAGAAGCACGGTGGCTAGGAAAAACTTAGGGAAAAAAAAACTAGGAAGAAACCTAGAGAGGAACCAGGCTTTGAGGGTGGCCAGTCCTCTCTGGCTGTGCCGGGTGAGATTATAACAGAACATATGTGTTTACAACTGTAGATTCACTATACAAATCCCAAATTCAGATTCCAAACTCAATCAACAGGCCACATCGTGTGACTAGGATGTTTGAGCACAAACACGTGATAGATTGTGTCACTTCAGGGATGAAAAGGAAGTTTTGAACACAGTCTTGATCTCACTTCTTTATTTCAAAGACCAATGCATGAAAATGTTATCTACCGATAAGGCACTAGATAAGATACAACAAGAAGTAAGATACATCACACACACAAGGTGAAACAGAGATCTGAGACTAGATTCACATGAAGCTGAAAGAGAGACATGTGAGTACAAGAGAAATTGTCACATACATTAGTCTGTGAGAACATGTATTTCTGCACCACAGACTAGAGCCCTGTGGTAGGTTCATGTCAATCTACACTGTAAGTATTTAGTAAACACTATGCCTTTTATACAGCTGTGTCTGTTGCTCGTCTCAAGTGCTAGTTTAAACTGGTGCAAGAAAGGTTGAGAAACAAGTTACACCACACAGGTCATGTGTCTCAGTTGTGAGCCTCCTAATGTTTGGCCTGGGTGGGAAACGTTTTTCCATTTGAAAATTAAGGTGAGAGTGTGTTTTATAGACCCTTTAGTTTTGAACTGAATTAACGATGAGACCACAGAAAAATTTGTGGACAGGTCAGATATATATTCCCTTAAATGCTATTGTCAAAAGAAATGGGGTTGATGCCTCTATATGTTAGCCTGATTCCATTCTTTATATGCCTCTATAGCCTCTGTAACAAAGCTACTTTGTTGTTTTTTGGTGTATGCAACCAACGATGTAATGCATAATAACGTGATTCCAATAATGTTAGATGATGTCAGAATTATAGATGACGCCAATAGAAAATGTGTTTGACTAGGATTGTTTTTCCGGGGATTGGTTCACTGTGGAGTGACAATTTAATAACTGTTTCAACTGTTTCTAACTAACTTTAACTCTAAATGAATATTTGGAATGGCAAAGGACAAAGCACAGAGGAGTTGAACTACACACCACAAACAGACTGGACCATCTACAGGCAATACCATAACATGACTATCATAAATACTGTGTCATATAAAGAGAATGTTACCACCAGAAACATGATAGTACTGTCAGCTGCATTTGTGATCTGAACATGTATTTATTTAGGTGATAAAGCAATTATTATTATAAAAAGCAATTAAAAATGAATGCTTGTTGGTTTTCAAACTATTTTCAATAAAGTAGCCTATCTATATAGAAAGAATTCACACAGAGATCATATTTTTTTAAATCCAATGAAAACTTTAGAGAGAGAGGAGAGAGATAAAGAGAGGTGTACATGACCTCATTCTGGACCTCATTTCTCATGATCCTACTTTTTTAAACATTCTCGACCTTCATTTCTTATTATCGACCTCTTTTTGTTAAAGCACAACAAACTAAGTGAGTATGTGCAGCGTTTTCTGACCTTTCTATCGGCCCACTGAAAGAAATGTTATAACACACTACTGTATATTAGTAAGGCTTTTAAATGGGGAACTGTAGCACATTATTTCTTTCTGTAACTTCATCATGTTTTAATTAGATGTATTTGTGTGATTTTGAATGCATAGAAATAAAAGCAGCTGCTTTTAGAAAACATTTTGAACCTCTTTTCTCATTATCTATTACTTTGAAACATTTTGGACATCCCTCCTCATTAACTACTACTATTAACATGTTGGACATCCTTCCTCATTAACTACTACTTTTGAAACAGTTGGACATCCTTCCTCATTAACTACTTACTATTGAAACATTTTGGACATCCCTCCTCATTAACTACTACTATTGAAACATTTTGGACATCCCTCCTCATTAACTACTACTTTGAACATGTTGGACATCCTTCCTCATTAACTACTACTATTGAAACATGTTTTTACCTTATTTCTCATTAACTACTACTTTTGAAACATGTTGGACATCCTTCCTCATTAACTACTACTATTGAAACATGTTTTACCTTATTTCACATTAACTACTACTTTTGAAACATGTTGGACATCCTTCCTCATTAACTACTACTTTGAAAACATGTTGGACATCCTTCCTCATTAACTACTACTTTTGAAACATGTGGACATCCTTCCTCATTAACTACTACTATTGAAACATGTTTTACCTTATTTCTCATTAACTACTACTTTGAAACATGTTTTACCTTATTCTCATTAACTACTACTTTTGAAACATTCTGCACCTAATTTTCTCATAATCTAATACTGTTTGTTTAAAAGCACAACAAACTAAGGTGAATATGTGCAGGGATTCTGACGTTTCTATCGGCCCACTGGAAAGAAATGTTATTCACACAGACTGTAGCATTCCCTTCATGAAGAGCCAATGTTGAGGTGTTGTGACAGATTAATCACACATGCATGCTGTGTATGGTCTTCTAATGATGGTTAGTGGACTTGTCTTGTTGTAAGCAAAATCATTTATACACTATCTTACAATATTAGAATTGTATCTCCATCTTATGACTAAAATCAGTGATAAACAATCATTCATTCCAAACAAGTTGTGTTAAACTTTTGATATTTCAGTATATTTTAGCAATTAAATTAACTTTGACACGTAAGTATATTTAAAAGCCAAATTTAAGCCAAATAATTTGACTTTTTACTGGAGTAGTATTTTACTGGGTGACTTTAACTTTTATTTGAGTCATGCCAACTCAGTCAGTTCTCAAGTGCTAGTTGAACATAATGCACTCCTCCAAGGAGGAACAACCATCCTGGTGCAAGAAAGGTTGGAGAAACACTGTTACACACACAGGTCACGGTTTCCCTCCGTGGTGGAAAAAGTAACACAATGTAAGGTGTTTTACATTTACTCAAGTGTGACAATTTGTTACTTTTTCCACCACGGAGGGAACACGTGACCTGTGTGGTGTAACAGTGTTTCTCAACCTTTCTTGCACCAGGATGGTTTGTGCCCTCCTTGGAGGAGTGCATTATGTTCAACTAGCACTGAGAACTGACTGATTGGGTCAGAAAAACACTGTAACATATATATATATATTTATATTTATTTATTTATTATTAATGCATTTGAGCCAGTCTTCCGGACAGCTGATACTCTCATGCATTCTTCAATGTTACTTTCCTCGAAAAGCATATAAGTATTTTAGCTCGTCTGGTAGGCTGGTGTCACTGGGCAGCTCACAGCGTTGTAGTCTGTTTAGTTTGCAAGCCCTGCCACATCCGGCGAGCATCAGAGCCAGTGGCAGTACGATCCAATCTTAGTCCTGTATTGACACTTTGGCCTGTTTGATGGTTCGTCGGAGGCATAGCGGGATTTTTTATAAGCTTCGGGTTGAAGTCCCGCTCCTTGAAAGCGGCAGCTCTACCCTTTAGATTGGTGCGGATGTTGCCTGTGTTCCATGGCTTTTGGTTGGGGTATGTACGTACCGTCAATGTGGGACAAGGTCATCGATGCACTTATTGATGAGCCAGTGACTGTGTGGTGTACTATGCAATGTCATCGGAAGAATTCCGGAACATATTCCAGTCTGCTAGCAAAAAGTCCTCTACCTTAGAATCTTGCTTCATCAGACCACTTTTTTATTGACCGAGTCACTGTGCTGTTCCTACTTTAGTTTTTACTTGTAAGCAGGAATCAGGAGGATTAGAATTAAGGTCAGATTTGCCAAATGGAGGCGAGGGAGAGCTTTGTACGGAAGCCGCCTCTGGATGAGAGTTTTCCTGTTTGCTTATGGCCGTATACAGCTCATTGAGTGCGGTTTTAGTGCCAGCATCGTTTGTGGTGGTATTTGACAGCTACGAAATATACAGATGAAAAATCTCTTGTAAATAGTGTGGTCTACAGCTTATGATAGAGATACTCTACCTCAGGCGAGCAAGACCTCAAGACTTCCTTAGATTTCGTGCACCAGCTGTTGTTTACAAATTTACATAGACTACCACCCATTGTCTTACCAGAGATCGCTGTTCTATCCTGTCGAAAAAGCTTAAAACCCGCCAGCTGTATTGTTATTCATGTCATCATTCGTGGGTTATTTCCTTTTCATGGTACGAGTGCAAGTACCTTTTTGAACTCTACATAATTGCATCGCAAAAAAAATAATTGTTTGTGTTTATGAAGGTCTAAGGTCACATTCGATACGGAAAGAAAATGTATTTTCAAAAAACCAATAGCATTTTCCTTTAGTTTATGTAACTGTATGTACAAATTAAAAAAGCACGAAACACTACAATTCAAGAGTTAAAATCCATTAAATAAACCACCATCACATAGATCTTTCATTATTACTTTGTTAATGGCAGTTCTGAAGGAACATTATTGAAACTATGAAATATATGTCAAAAGATCTAAATACAGGACTGTGCTTGAGTTTGAGCTTGATTAAGATTAAAACAGCAATGAGCAGTATTAACATCATCATTAGTCATTAGTCATGGTCCCATGGCAACTTTCATGACATCAACACCCTCTTAGAGTCCCACCGTGATCCAACCAGAGAACTGCAAAACACTCTGCTTACTCAACATCATCTGGAGAGAGAGAAAAAGAGAGTCAGCGAGAGAGAGTGAGCGAGAAGGGTGAGCGAATTAATAATAATAATAACATTTTACTTTTCAAACAAAAATACCGTTAAACAAAGGTACAATGATGCATTTACTGACCTTGTTCTTGAGGACAGGTTTTCTTCTTGTAGAAACAGTATTGATCCCAGACAGATTGCCAGCAGGAATGAAGACTTCAGCAATTGGAAATAAACAAACACATGAACCCTGTTCCTGGGGGACAGAAGGAGAAGGTATAACACCTAAATTAACTAATCAGCTATTAATTCAAAACCATGAAAATGAACTGCAGTAAAATCTGCTTTCAACATAAAACTTACCAGCCCATGAGGAGATTTCTGCTGAATGTTCTGTTAAAGGGAGACTGCAGTATATGATTTATTGTGGCTGGGACGTGTTGAGCAATTACTAAGTTTCATGCCTCAAACCAGTGGTTGACTCTATCACAGTTGTGGGGCCACTGTTGGAAGGGTATTACCAGCCTCAATAACCCACCCTGAAATCTTTGTCTCCTCACTTTATTGTTTTTGAAAGTTGTGTTTCCTTGCCAAGTTTTATTACATTACTTTTACTTGATCCTGCATCCGGTAGCTTCTCAGTTGCTAGTGTACAGCATGGCAATCGCTGCGATGCCGCGGGATTCACGCCTCCAGTCGGTCGGAGAATCCGCTGCCAGACCAAAAAGCCTGAAGTTGTTTACCGTCAGCCTTAGCTACTAGCCTAGCTGGTAGCTTCAGTATCAAGCTAGCAGGGTTTCCCAACCCTTGTGTCTGGGACCTCAGAGGTTCCCACACTAATTGTGGCTGGTTCCCTGCGGCCTGTAACTTTTCCCTGCAACCTGACCTGGCTGGAACAGCGTTTATGGCTACCAACGTTAGCCGATGCTGTACCAACAGTATGTGCAAAGACACTGCTTTTGTGGGATTTAAAAGAGGAAAATATTTCTCTTTTCAGATTTAGCCATCTTTTGTGAGCTCTTTTTGTTCATTTCTTCATGCCTGTAAAGGAGAGACACAGAAGCCTAGCTAGCCTAGCTGGCGTATCGGCAGATGGAGGTCATTAACTTGACGTTTTCAATGGTGCAGGGCGTTGGTTTTTTTGCTTTATTCTTGGCGACAATGTGATCCGCCCAGACATTCAATGTAGCAACTGTTTTGCATGCAGAAGGACTGCAGACCCAAAAATACATTAAGTAGTTCGACCCATATGAGACTGAAATTGGCGAGGTGTATCCTGTTCCATTCGTCGTCCTTGAGATGTTCCACAATGTTGATTAGAGTCCATCCATGTAAATAAAAATGTATTGCAATGATTGAAAATCCGTCTGGCCGGCATCCCCTGTACTGACGGAGGGAATACAACATGTTGGTATTCAACCATACTCCAGCCGCAGCATGGATTCCTATTGGTCAGACCAGCTTGAGTAGAACTTAGCACGGTACTTCCTGTTTGATGTTCTACGCCTAAGGAAGGGAGGAGCAATAATGAGTCTCCTGATCTCGAAGCAGCGGAGATGGTTTGCTGCCTGCCTTAGCGGACTAGAAGTCCACTCCGAACACCTCTCTCTGCGGCGGCATCTTGGGTAGGCCTCTGGGATATGTAAATTTCCCTGGGTGTACGAGATAAAGCGTTCCAATTTGGGAAATTCACTGATTCGTAATGCTTGGTGATTTACCTGCATCTCTGATATCCAAAGTTCTTCCCCGGCTGTATGAAATAACAACAAAAAACGTTTGGGCTAATAAAGTAAGAATATCACCACAAAAACAAAATACTGGAAAGTTGCTTAAGAGCAAGAAGCCAGAGCTGCCATGTCTGTCGCGCCATCTTGCCATCTGGCTTGATAATATCTGTTATGTGATATTCAACAAAGAGGTATATTTTCTGGGTGATTTTCGAAATTTGACTGCGCTTTCATCAAGTTTGCCCACTCAAGGAAACAGCTTCAAACTGTAACTGTAGCCTGCAACCTGTTTCAGGTTGTCAGTCAACCTACCAGGCGTAGTTACAAACAGCACAGGAATTAAATCATTGAAATGTATCACATCTTTACTAATGAAACTGCTGTTAAGCAGTATCCGCCAAAGTCAATTGGAAGTAGTTGATCACAATTATAGTAGCCAACATAGGGAAAACCAAAGTTGCCAAATGCTGGCCTAATATTGGTGTATAAGAGGTCATACGATAAGTTTTGTAGTGATTTCTTATTTTGACTGATGTAAAAAAATATTTGCTGGTCTGTGGTGCCAAAGAGAGCAACCAGACGCTGCACTGTGACACATTTATGAAATTGCTTATTCCAGTAAAGAATAAGCCATGCACCCATTAAGAAAATGACGTAAAAATTTGATGTTAATCAACTTGCGGATTGACGCGAGAAATTGAAAAACTTGGCTATTGGTGAGATGGATGTTTGGCCAAAAGGAAAGGGCAAATAAGTCCT
>NW_019944035.1:30333-34684 GCF_002910315.2 Salvelinus sp. IW2-2015 | reverse complement strand
CTAAATTCTATCAGCATATCGATTGCGCAACCAGGGCTGGTAAAACCCTGGATCATTGTTATTCTAACTTCCGCGATGCATATAAGGCCTTCCCCCGCCCTCCTTTCGGAAAAGCTGACCACGGCTCCATTTTGTTGCTTCCAGCCTACAGACAGAAACTAAAACAAGAAGCTCCCGCGCTCAGGTCTGTTCAACGCTGGTCCGACCAATCTGATTCCACGCTTCAAGACTGCTTCGATCACGTGGATTGGGATATGTTCCGCATTGCGTCCAACAACAACATTAACGAATACGCTGATTCGGTGAGCGAGTTCATTAGAAAGTGCATCGGCGATGTCGTACCCACAGCAACTATAAAAACATTCCCAAACCAGAAACCGTGGATTGATGGCAGCATTCGCGCGAATCTGAAAGCGCGAAACACTGCTTTAAACCAGGGCAAGGTGACCAGAAACATTACCGAATACAAACAGTGTAGCTATTCCCTCCGCAAGGCAATCAAACAAGCTAAGTGCCAGTATAGAGACAAAGTAGAGTTGCAATTCAACGGCTCAGACACAAGAGGTATGTGGCAGGGTCTACAGTCAATCACRGATTACAAAAAGAAAACCAGCCCCGTTGCGGACCAGGATGTCTTGCTCCCAGACAGACTAAATAACTTCTTTGCTCGCTTTGAGGACAATACAGTGCCACTGACACGGCCCGCTACTAAAACCTGCAGACTCTCCTTCACTGCAGCCGACGTGAGTAAAACAATTAAACGTGTTAACCCTCGCAGGGCTGCAGGCCCAGACTGCATCCCTAGCCGCGTCCTCAGAGCATGCGCAGACCAGCTGGCTGGTGTGTTTACGGACATATTCAATCAATCCTTATACCAGTCTGCTGTTCCCACATGCTTCAAGAGGGCCACCATTGTTCCTGTTCCCAAGAAAGCTAAGGTAACTGAGCTAAACGACTACCGCCCCGTAGCACTCACTTCCGTCATCATGAAGTGCTTGAGAGACCCTACCTGACACCCTAGACCCACTCCAATTTGCTTACCGTCCCAATAGGTCCACAGACGACGCAATCGCAACCACACTGCACACTGCCCTAACCCATCTGGACAAGAGGAATACCTATGTGAGAATGCTGTTCATCTACTACAGCTCAGCATTTAACACCATAGTACCCTCCAAACTCGTCATAAAGCTCGAGACCCTGGGTCTCGACGCCGCCCTGTGCAACTGGGTACTGGACTTCCTGACGGGCCGCCCCAGGTGGTGAGGGTAGGTAACAACATCTCCACCCTGCTGATCCTCAACACTGGGGCCCCACAAGGGTGCGTTCTGAGCCCTCTCCTGTACTCCCTGTTCACCCACGACTGCGTGGCCATGCGTAGTTAGTCTGTAACTACTAAGTTACCAATGTTTACTACTGTTAACATAAACTGTTACCTGTTACACCGTTACTACTGTTACCACTGTAAACTGTTACCAATGTTACCACTGTTACATATGTTATACTGACACTGTTACCACTGTTACCTTTACACTGTTACCAACTTGTTAAACTGTTTACCACATTTTTACGTACTGAACTAGACTGTTCACGGTACTACTGTTACCTACCATCTGTTTCCAGCTGGTTACCATGTTACTACTGTTAAAACTGTTACACATGTTCATGATTCTTACTGTTCAATGTTATACTATTACTTACCTGCTTACAATGTTACCACTGTTACTACTTGATTACCGAGTTTTAAAACTGTTTACCATCTGTTACCGACTGTTACCTAATGTTACGTACTGTTACTACTGTTACCTAACTGTTACCGACTATTACTACTAGTTACACTGTTAAACTGCTTACCATAATTATCACTGTTACCACGTACTACAGTATATCACCGTTACCACTGGTTACCTAATGTTAACTCCAGTTACCACCGACTACGACTAGCATACACGGTACCACCAGTTATACTGTTATACTATAGGTGACCACTGCTTACACGACCAATACTCATGTAAGATCTGTTACCACTCGATGTAACTGTCTACCACTCTTACACTGTTCAGTACTTACTGGTTACCGACTGTTGACTTCTGATACTACTGATACCACTGTTACCACTATTGGCAACTGTTACTACTGTTACTCTGTTAAAAACTGTTACACACTGTATAACTGACTGATACTAACTGCTACCACTGTTATAAACTGTTATCACTGTTAGTTACTGTTGGCCATGTTACTGCTCGTTACTACTGTTACATGTTACACAGCTAGTTACATTGATATAAACTGTAGCACTAATTGACCATGTTACACAATGTTATTACTGTTACTAGACTGTTAACACTGTTACCACTGTTACCAACTGTTTAAAATGTTAGCCACAATATTCATCTATAGATTACGAAAACTGTTAAACTGTTACCAACCCGACTATTACCAACTGTTACAATAGTTACTACTGGTGGTTACCACTTGTTAAATGTTACCAACTGTTACCACTAGTATAACTGTTAACCAATGTTACTACTTAGGTACTACTGTTAAACTATTACTATGTGTAATAACTGTTGATAAGTGTGAGATGGATAGTATGCTGATGAGATATATGTTTAGACTTTAACGGTAAAAACACGTTCAATCAATAACAGAATGACTCACTAAGCACAGCAGTTTAGTTGTTTAATATAACATTTCATGAAAATATGTACAGAAATATGGGAAAGTTAGATTACAATTTTTACAAGTAACAAATGAATCAACAAAGCTTCAATACCATGTTAAAGACAACCCTTCACATCCGGCCGACATGGAAGAATCTCTTCTCATTGGTCAAGCTGTATTCAGCTAACACAGTCTCCTCCTGCCCCTCAGGTCTGTCCTCCTGTGGTTGGTCTGGAACCTTCAATACTACAACTGTCCATACCCACGTCTCTGAAACCTCCCTGTGTTTTCCTAATCTTCTTTAGAATATTGATGTCAGCATTCCAGTTCTGGACTCTCATCAGCATGATGTGGACTGGGGAGATATGACATGAGTGTTTGGAGGGGGGGGGGGGGGATTGACTACTGCACAGATCATTTGTAGCAATTAACTTTGGAGGGTCAAAAGCTAATGGCCCAGTGCGTCCAATCATGTTTTTGCTGTGTTTTCTTATATCTTGTACAACAGCTGATGAAAATAACACTGTAAAAGTATGAAAATATATATATCTGAGATAGTTGTTGGTTGAAAATACAATCTACACATGACCTTCTATTCTGCAGGTTTGCTTGGGCAGGAGTTTCAGCTTTCCTATGGTGACCTCACCATGTGGTAAATTGTTTAATAGACCAATAACAGAAGAGTCTCAAACCTTCTGCCAATAACATAGTTATTCAGATTGTCCATTTCCACTCAGACACTCCCAACACTCCAGCAGAATTCTTCCCTTTTGAAATACTTATTTGATAAACACTATTTTTGCCCATTTTAATGCCAAGGTACTTAATTGTTACCAGAAATGATTTGATATTGATATAAAATAGCTGCATTTGGGATTAAAGTGGCTAGTGATACATTTTTGATCAATTTCCATCTATTTCCATTATAAAAGTATGCTGGAGTTGAGTCAGTATGTTGGCAGCAGCCACTCGATGTTAGTGTGGCTGTTTAAACAGTCTGATGGCCTTGAGATGAAGCTGTTTTCAGTCTCTCGGTCCCTGCTTTGATGCACCTGTACTGACCTCGCCTTCTGGATGATAGTGGGTTAACAGGCAGTGGCTCGGGTGGTTGTTTGTCCTTGATGATCTTTATGGCTTCCTGTGACATCGGGTGGTGTAGGTGTCCTGGAGAGGAGGTAGTTTGCCCCAGTGATGCGTTGTGCAGACCTACTACCCTCTGGAGAGCTTACGGTTGTGGGCGGAGCAGTTGCCGTACCAGGCGGTGATACAGCTCGACAGGATGCTCTCGATTGCTGCATCTGTAGAAGTTAGTGAGTGCTTTTGGTGACAAGCCGAATTTCTTCAGCCTCCTGAGGTTGAAGAGCGCGCTGCGGCGCTTCTTCACAACACTGTCTGTGTGGGTGGACCAATTCTGTTTGTCCGTGATGTGTACCGCCGAGGAACTTAAAAACGTATACCTCTCCACTACTAGTCCGTCGATGTGGATAGGGGGTGTCCCTCTGCTGTTTCCTGAAGTCACAATCATCTCCTTTGTTTTTGTTGACGTTGAGTGTGAGTTATTTTCCTGACACACACACTCGAGGGCCTCACCTCTCCTGTACGAAGCCGTCTCGTCGTTTGTGTAATCAAAGCCTACCACTGTAGTGTCATCCGCAAACTTGATGAACATCTGGAGTTGGAGCGCCGT
>NW_019944035.1:26088-30308 GCF_002910315.2 Salvelinus sp. IW2-2015 | reverse complement strand
CCCACGTCCTCTGAAACCTCCTGTGTTTCTCCATCTTCTTTAGATATTTGATGTCAGCATATTCCAGTTCTGGACTCTCATCAGCATCCGTGTGGACTGTGGGAGATATGACATGAGTGTTTGGAGGGGGGGGGGGGGGATTGACTACTGCACAGATCATTTGTGACAATTACACTTTGGAGGGTCAAAAGCCTAATGGCCCAGTGCGTCCAATCATGTTTTTGCTGTGTTTTCTTCATATTTGTACAACAGCTGATGAAAATAACACTGTAAAAGTATGAAAATATATTTCCTGATAGTTGTTGGTTGAAAATACAATCTACACATGACTTCTATTCTGCAGGTTTGTTGGGCAGGAGTTTCAGCTTTCCATGGTGACCTCACCATGTGGTAAATTGTTTAATAGACCAATAACAGAAGAGTTCAAACCTTCTCTGCCAATAACAGTCTAGTTTTCAGTTTGTCCACTTTCCACTCAGACCACTCCCAACAGTCCAGCAGAATTCTTCCTTTTGAATACTTATTTGATAAACACTATTTTTGCCCATTTTAATGCCAAGGTACTTAATTGTTACCCAGAAATGATTTGATATTGATATAAAATAGCTGCATTTGGGCATTAAAGTGGCTAGTGATACATTTTGATCAATTTCCATCTATTTCCATTATAAAAGTATGCTGGAGTTGAGTCAGTATGTTGGCAGCAGCCACTCGATGTTAGTGTGGCTGTTTAAACAGTCTGATGGCCTTGAGATAGAAGCTGTTTTTCAGTCTCTCGGTCCCTGCTTTGATGCACCTGTACTGACCTCGCCTTCTGGATGATAGTGTGGGTTAACAGGCAGTGGCTCGGGTGGTTGTTGTCCTTGATGATCTTTATGGCTTCCTGTGACATCGGGTGGTGTAGGTGTCCTGGAGGGCAGGTAGTTGCCCCAGTGATGCGTTGTGCAGACCCTACTACCCTCTGGGAGAGCCTTACGGTTGTGGGCGGAGCAGTTGCGACGTACCAGGCGGTGATACAGCTCGACAGGATGCTCTCGATTGTGCATCTGTAGATGTTAGTGAGTGCTTTTGTGACAAGCCCGAATTTCTTTCAGCCTCCTGAGGTTGGAGAGGCGGCTGCTGCGCCTTCTTCACAACACTGTCTGTGTGGTGTGGACCAATTCTGTTTGTCCGTGATGTGTACGCCGAGGAAATCTTAACAACGTACTACCCTCTCCACTACTGTCCCGTCGATGTGGATAGGGGGGTGTCCCTCTTGCTGTTTCCTGAAGTCACAATCATCTCGTATGGACAGGTTGTGGTATTGAAGGGTTCCAGACCAACCACAGAGAGAGACAGACCTGAGGGGCAGGAGGAGACTGTGTATGCTGGAATACAGCTTGACCAATGAGAGAGATTCTTCCATGTCGGCCGGGATGTGAAGGGTTGGTCTTTAGACATGGTATTGAAGCTTTGTTGATTCATTTGTTACTGTAAATAATTGTATCTAACTTTCCCATATTTCTGTACATATTTTCATGAAATGTATATAAACAACTAAACTGGCTGTAGTGAGTCATTCTGTTATTGATTGAACGTGTTGTTTACCGTTAAAGTCTAAACATACACACATACTATCCATTTCCATCTACAACATGTTATTACACAGTAGTAATAGTTGTAACAGTAGTACCAGTAGTAACATTGGTAACAGTGGTAACAGTGGTAACAGTGGTAACAGTTTTAACAGTGGTAACAGTAGTAACATTGGTAACAGTGGTAATAGTGGTAACAGTTTTAACAGTGGTAACAGTGGAAATAGTGGTAACAGTTTTAACAGTGGTAACAGTGGTAACAGTGTTAACAGTAGTAACAGTAGTAACATTGGTAACAGTGGTAATAGTGGTAACAGTTTTAACAGTGGTAACAGTGGTAACAGTGGTAACAGTAGTAACAGTAGTAACATTGGCAACAGTACTAACAGTGATAACAGTTTTAACAGTGGTAACAGTAGTATCAGTAGTAACAGTGGTAACAGTTTTAACAGTAGTAACAGTAGTAACAGTTGCAATAGTGGTAACAGTGGTAACAGTAGTATCAGAAGCAACAGTGGTAACAGTAGTAACAGTGGTAACAGTAGTAACGGTGGTAACAGTGGTAACAGTGGTGCCAGTAGTATTGGTGGTAACAGTGGTCACAGTGGTAACAGTAGTAACGGTGGTACCGGTGGTAGCAGTGGTAGCGGTGGTAACTGTAGTAACATAGGTAACAGTGGTAACGGTGGTAACTGTAGTAACGGTGGTAACAGTGATAATAGTGGTAACAGTTTTAACAGTGGTAACAGTAGTAATAGTGGTAACAGTGGTAACAGTAGTAACAGTAGTAACATTGGTAACAGTGGTAACAGTGGTAACAGTTTTAACAGTGGTAACAGTAGTAACAGTGGTAACATTGGTAACAGTAGTAACAGTAGTAACATTGGTAACAGTAGTAACAGTGGTAACAGTGGTAACAGTTTTAACAGTGGTAACAGTGGTAACAGTGGAAACAGTGGTAACAGTAGTACCAGTGGTAACAGTAGTGTCAGTAGTACAAGTGGTAACAGTTTTAACAGTAGTAACAGTGGTAACAGTCGCAATAGTGGTGACAGTAGTAACAGTGGTAACAGTGGTAACAGTAGTATCATTAGTAACAGTGGTAACCGTTTTAACAGTGGTAACAGTAGTAACAGTGGTAACAGTAGTAACAGCGGTAACAGTGGTAACAGTAGTAACAGTAGTAACAGTGGTAATAGTGGTAACAGTAGTGTCATGACGTTGTCTGCGTGGGTATAGCAAACCCCATCCCCCTCTCCCTGCCTCCCCCTTTCCTCCTTCAACCCATGCTGTGATCACAGAGAGACGTTGTAAATTCCTGAGGATCTCCTCATGGCTAAACAGTATTAAGAGAGAGGGTAAACTTTCAGGACAAAGGAATTCTCTTCCACCTCACAGAACTTGAGGTACGAACAGATTTCATGTTCCGGAAAAAGTATTAAAGGTCGGTGGGGAGTCCAGCTATTAACATGTCCATTGGTCACCACGTGGGAAACTCACGTGAGACTGTGGGACCACATTACCATACCGCTGTTTATATAATAACCTCAGATATGAGGTTGACATCTGTTTGTTGTATAAAAATGAATGATTGAGTATGATACTGTTTGATAATCTGTGTAATATGATTTTTGGACTGTTTATATTAAGAAAATCAAATACACTTTTCTGATTTGAACTAAATCCAAGGACCGCCCTGAGTCCGCAGTATGGGTCACGCAGGCGAACATGAAACCAGCCCTGCTCTGCTTATTCGTGAATAAATAGCCAACTCTTAAGAAATTACCCCGCAGACCTATGGTTTCTCCTTCAATTTTCACGAGGAAAGACAAAGGTTGGCAGACAGCTTACCTCGATAACGAGAGGGCCAAGTTTTGAGCCCAGACTGCTGAATCTTTTAACCATCCCACGTGGTTAAAAACTCTTATACGAATCATCACAAGTCTTTATATTGACTTCTGTCTGCGCTTAGAGATTCGGTACTCATTTGATTTATCGCGAGAAGAAAGCACCACCGGAAACAATCATTCTTCCAACTACCCGAATCTTCCCTCGAACCAATCCACAATAGCCAAGGACAGAGACCGTATCGAATTCCAACAGAACAACTAACTTCAGCTCCAAACAGAAACTAACTTCTCTCCAACGATTCAATGACACACAACTCGAGCCGTAACTATAATATATATTATTTGGTCAAATTGTTTCCCTGAATGAGTGAGCGTTCATGTGAGAGATTAGCAATGTCAATTGTTATAAAATTATGGACTCTGTAGTGATTCTAATCAGAACGGACCATTTTCCCTTTGTCTAACACAGCCGCCATAGCCCGTTCAGCCCATAGGGCATTATGCTCCATCTATTTTCATGTAAACCCTATTTTATATTTGTTTGTTTGTTTATATAAGTTTCTGTGGAATTTAATTAGTTAGTAATAAATTACATGATTTAAGACAATGATATGTATGGATGACTCATGTGAAGACTGGGTCGTGCAGAGCAACGATTTAACGATTTGCGAATGAGACTGACGTAAGGTGAGTAAATTAAATCATTAATTAGAAGACCATTGATCAGATACGGAAAATATCTGAAAGGTTATATTTGGAAATATAAACTTTGGAATCGAAAACTTTCCCGGTGGGG
>NW_019944035.1:22744-24446 GCF_002910315.2 Salvelinus sp. IW2-2015 | reverse complement strand
ATATTGTGGAATCATAGCCCAAAAGTGGCTTATTCAATTCATCACATTATTCATGACTTTGTCAATCAACTAGAACTTAATAAAGCTAAATCACTGTTTAATGTTTCTGTATCAATATGGACCTTTAAAAAATTCAGGTCCTTTGGGATCATTTGGACCCCATCCAAGAACACCTAATTCCACTAAAAGTAATTTGATAAATATGACCTTTATTTGTATCTAGGATTTTCGGAGACATAATAACAAGTATCCATACCACCAGAGGTTGGAGGGGGACCTGTATTAGTGATCTTGACCAGATAGAGAGATCACCTGCAGAGATATAGCTCCCCATGTACTCGCCTAAGATTGTACTTTTCTGTTTCACATATCGTATGACTGTGTACAATACTAAAATTCCCTTATTTGTATGCATATAGAAATTTGACAATAGTATACAAGGTCTGCCAATGGTATAAATACTTGATAGAACTGCAATACAGAACTTAGATACACTCGCGAAACTACACAGAGAGATATATTGGTGAGTTTTTCTCCCCCCAAAATGTATTCTAGGGCAAGTCTAGAAAAGTATTTATCTGGAGATAATATTACATATCCTGAGAGGATGGAGGGAAACCTGTTGGATTGATCTTGACCTGATATATATAAATATCACCTGCAGAGATAGAGCACTTTATGTACTCGCCTATGGTTATAACTAGTTTAACTAGGTATGCCTGTCTAAAAATCAAAATTACCTTACATACAGTGCCTTCKGAAAGCATTCAGACCCCTTGACTTTTTCCACATTTTGTTACGTCACAGCCTTCTTCTAAAATGGACTAAATAGTTTTTCGTCATCAATCTACACACAATACCCCAAAATTCTCAAAGCAAAAAAAGGTTTTTAGACATTTTTGCTAATTTATTAATATCACATTTCCATATGTATTCAGACTCCTTACTCAGTACTTGAAGCACCTTTGGCAGCGATTGCAGCCTCGAGTCCTCTTGGGTATGATGCTACAAGCTTGGCACACCTATATTTGGGGAGTTTCTCCCATTCATCTCTGCAGATGTTCTCAAGCTCTGTCCGGTTGGATGGGGAGTGTTGCTGCACAGCTATTTTCAGGTGTCTCCAGAGATGTTCGATCRGGTTCAAGTCCTTGGCTGTGTGCTTAGGGTTGTTGTCTTGTTGGAAGGTGAACTTTTGCCCCATTCTGAGGTCCTGAGCGTTCCGGGGCAGGTTTTCATCAAGGATCTCTCTGTACTTTGCTCCGTTAATCTTTCTCTCGATCCGGAGAAAGTCTTCCAGTCCCTGTCTCTGAAAAACATACCCACAGCATGATGCTGCCACCACCATTCTTCATTATAGGGATGGTGCCATGTTTCCTCCAGACGTGACGCTTGGCCTTCTGGCCAAAGAGTTTATTATTGGTTTCATCAGACCAGAGAATGGTCTGCGAGTCTTTAGGTGCCTTTTGGCAAACTCCAAGCGGGCTGTCATGTGCCTTTTACTGAAGAGTGGCTTCCGTCTGGCAACTGTACCATAAAGGTCTCCACAGAGGAACTCWAGAGCTGTCAGAATGACCATCGGTTTCTTGATTAAACTACACATATGTTTGTTTCATCACAAAACCGGAGAGCAATATCTGTCCAGTCAAGTCTACAAAGCAAATAATACATGTAACAAACAGTTATATGACCTGCAACATGGTCA